>NC_142646.1:10625989-10932734 GCF_053813885.1 Theobroma cacao
GTACCTCTAGGTACAATACCGATTTTTGTAAATTTTTCGAAACTCTCCTAGCATGCAAACATACTATCCATCACATGTATGTCATGATAAATATTTTTATAGAGTCGAGCTTGTCATCTTCTCCCCCACTTGGATCAACCATATGATCTTTCTTCTTGATTGACTTCGACATCCGGCTAAATATTAATATTTTAATAATATTTTATTAATAAAATATTATTTTATTCTAAAAATTTTATCTTGTCTCTTTGGTACCAAAAATACCTTATTATGCCTCACTTGACTTCCAAATCGCCTTTTATCTCACAAATTCTCCTCCGATAAAATTATTATTATTTTATTATTATTTTCTCACTTGCGAAATATTTTATCCTAAACTACTCCTTTTGTCTTTTATCACTTTTAAACATTTTAATTGACCTCAATTTGCATTCAATCAACTTTATTTATCACCATATCAAAGTATGGGGTATTTCAACCAGCCTATTAGAGGGGCACGGTAAACTCCATTATATTATTACCTCGAACGGAGAGGCGCGTAGGATATCTCCTGGGGTATAGCTTAGGGTTCACTTCACGCCAAACCACCACGTGAAGGGGAACTCAGCCAACGCCAAGGAGCGGCTGTATTTTTTTCAAACAAAAATATATTTTAAGTGTACACAAAATTTTAACAGCCTTGGCGGACTCGGTTAGATGCCCTGCGCAAGGTATCACCGAGTATGAGTTTTGGCACGAGCCAAAGTTTTAAGAAATTCATAAGCCAAGTTGATTACTCGATTTTTATGGATTGATTTTATTTGGTTGAAATGAGTTGAATGGTAATGAAATTACAGTATGATGATTTATTTTAATTGTCTCCATTTACTCGACCTTAGATAGTTTAGATGGTATCTGTTTACTCACTGGGATTTTATAATCTCACCACCCTCATTTCCTCACATTTCAGGCTCAGGGAATTCCGTAGTTAGCTGACTTGAACAAGGACCTTCATTTGGACTCGAATCGGTAAAAGCTGTAGGTTTCCAACTTCCGATGCATTTTGGATAGATATGGGCCCACGTGTCACTGTAAAAGAAATTTTATGCTTTGGTTATTTGCTTTATAGTATATATGAATATAATTATCTTTTACGCTATAAGAATTATGTACCGATAGTTTTATGAAAATTATTTTACAAGAAAATAGTTTATTTTATTGAATATTTTTATCATATTCAAATGGTCAAATTTTCACTTCAAATGAACGTTTTAGATACTTAATTTTTTTTTATCATTAAATATATATTTTCGGCTTACCTACTACATTTTTAGTAAGTTTCGAGGTTTTCGACAAAAATGACGAAAATGTCCCTGTGAGCCAAAAAAAAAAAAACATGTTATGTTATGATTTGAAAATGATTTGTAATCCTTCGTATTTTGATTATTTGATAACTATTGCTCACCGGGGAAGTGCGAAAGTTGATGCTAAGCCTTGCGAGGTTTCAATCGACATTCGGGGTGAAGAATGTCTGTCGAGGCCTCGCGGCGGTTGTCACGGGCCCGATGGGGAGTTCCGGGTCGTGACAGATTTTATGATGTATTTGAGAGTTATTGAACCTTAGAATGTTTTAATATGGTGATTCGGAGTTCGAGGATTGATTTAGAGTTAATTCGGGAATTTTCATAACGTAGGGGCAAAATGGTCATTTTGCCACCCAAGGGAAAAATTAGAATGTTGGATGATATTTTGACTAAATTTGATTAATTAGAGCATTATTTGAATTTGAGAAGTGAAAAATTTCAATTTCGACATTTTTCTAAACATAAGGGCAAAACAGTCATTTTACTTATCCACAGGGACGTAATTGAAATTTTTAGAATTTTGCACCACCATGACACTTGTCCAGCCCATGAACTTCACCCATCATCATTTTGGCCTATGAATAATTTTGTGGTGGTGAGAGAATGCTTAATTGTTAAGTATTAAGCATGCACCAATTACATGGTGACACGTGGCAGTTTTTAATCCTTTTATAATTCCCTTTAAAAACCAGCACACACTCCTCCCATTTCACTCTTCATGACCGGCCAAAGCTAAGAACAAAGAGAAAGGAATAAGAGCAAACCCTAGAGAAGAAAATCCAAGAGAAATTTGTTGAATTTAAAGGAACAAAACAATTAAAGGTAAGATTTTTCAATTTTGGCTTAAGATTTACCTTACCCATGCTTTCTTTTTCATTTTCTATGGATGAAACACAAGTTTCCATGAGGGATTACATGCTGGTCGAACTTAGAGAGAGAGGTTTTGATGGTGGATTTTGCTAGATTTCATGATATCTAAATGTTTTTAGTTGTTTGATGATGCTTGGCATGAAAAACAAGTAAGAAAATTACATACCCTTCAACAACCCTCTTTGGCCGAATTTTATGGGTGACTTGTTGATGATGGATTTTGTTGTATTTCAAGTTTTTTAGCTAGGAATTGATGAATTATGATGTTGGATATCGAAATCGGAATGAATTTCGGTTATGGTGAATTAGGTCACAATTAAGCTCATTGAGGTACTTAGGTGTATTTGGAATTTTGAAAGTGAAATGAATATATTTGAAGTTGAATCAGATGTTTTGATTAATTCAACAGTGTATAGTTCGAGTTAGGCCGAATACAAATTTAGTCTGATCATAATTGAACCCACGTAGAACATCGTCTTTAAGTGATCATTCGGACAATTCTCATTCAATTTCATGCATTCATATAGAGCTTGAAATAGTTTTATAACAATTTGGCACAAATATATTGAATTACGTGTCGTGTATTATGTATAGGTGGTGAGCCCTCTGATAAGGGTAAACCTATTATACCCGAAGACCAAGAATAAGAGTACTCCAAACTCCCGCTATTGTAAGTAACAAACTTTCATCTTTACTATCTAAAGTTGTTTCTACTTGTTTTTATGTTTTAAAGAATAATGAGTTTAAATGGTAAATTATTATGTTTTAAAATTGAAGTATTGGTTAAATGAAATGAGTTTTATAACTTGTTTTGAAATTGAATACTAGTTTTGGAAATTGAGTAAGTGGAGACTATATACTCGTGTTTTGATATATGGTTTGATTTGGTGACTTATGACAATGTGATGGCATGAATGGCTGGATTTGTGTTTTGTGTGGAATATATAAACTGTTTTATTTTACCGTGATACAGGCTAGGAAATATCATATTAGCCATGTCATATTGCCGAAATTTTTATTGATTTGGTGGGATAATTGATTAGTTTATTGCAGTGGGCGGGTTTTTGTGGACCAGCCTATTAGAGGGGCACGCTAAACCCCGTTATATTTTACCTTAGTATGAGAGGCGCGGAGGGTATCTCCTAAGGTATATTTAGAGTTCACTTCACGCCGAACCATCACATGAGGGTGAAACTCAGTCAACGCCAAGGAACGGCTACGTTTTTAAATGTAAAAACATGTTTTACATGTATATATTGTTTTAACAGCCTTGGCGAACTCGATTAGATGCCCAGACCAAGGTGTCACCGAGTACGAGTTTTGGCACGAGCCAAGTTTTAAGAGAGTCATAAGCCTTACTGATTATTTTTTATGAAATGTAATTGTTTTATATGAATTAAAATGAGTTTTGAATGTTATGAATTATATTATGATAGAATGATTTAACTATCTCTATTTACTCGACTTTAGATGTTATAGATGAATTTTGCTTACTCACTGGGTTTATAAAAACTCACCCCTTCTTTTCACCCATTTCAAGCTCAAGTCAATCTGTAGACAACCAATTTTGTCAAGGATTACCTTTGGATCTGCATCCTTAGAAATCGAAGGTCTACAGTCTTGCATATTTTTGGTTATATCGGGGCTCACATGTCATTGTAGAATATTTTGTATACTTGGCTGCGTGTGCCACTGTATGTATGAATTTATTTTTCTTTTACGCTATAAAAATTATTTACGCAGAGTTCTATAAAAATTATTTTATAAGAAAATGAAATATTTTATTTAATATTTTTATTTAGTTTGATTAGCCAAAAATTTTATTTTAAATGGATGAATTAGATTACTAAAATTATTTTTAAATAAGAAATGTATATTTTTCGATCGTATGCTGTATTTCACCAGTTTTCAAAATTTTTGGGTAAAAATGATCAAAATATCCCTATGCGGCAGAAATTACTTTTTGTTTGTTTTGATTTAAAAATAGTTTATATTCCCTTAAAACATTATATTTAGTAACCACTGCTCACAGGGGAGATATAAAATTGATGCAAGAGCCTTGCGAGGTTTTGGTTGACATTCCGAGTAATGAATGTCTATCGAGACATCGCGACGGATGTCACGGGTTCAAGGGAGTACCGAGTCGTGACACATTATCTCTCTATATTTTTTGTTGTTCTTTTTTTCTTAATTAAACACTCCAAGAAAATATAGTTGCCTCTTCTCTTTCTACTTTTCTTGTACATGTAAAACTTTATATGAGTTGAGTTACTAACCAAAGAAGAGAAATTTATCCATATTGGAACATAAAATTGAAAATATAAAATATCATAAAATAATTTCAAGCTATCTATCAATGTTAATTACTATTTTAAGATTTTATGCGCTTAAACTAACAATGTGCAAAAAGGATATAAATTATAAATCTTGAAAATACAATTAAATTCAATTCATTAGATAAAAAAAACTCTTTTCAATGAAATTTTCTGTTGAAAAAAATTTTAATTTTGTTGAATATTTTTCTAATGAAACGTTATAAATTCTTAAATCAATAACATCTTCTGTAAAAAATGAAAGTGAAGGAAAATTTTTTGAAGGATACTCAAAAATCTATTAGTAATAATTTTTTATATTAAAACATTTTGTAAATTTAGTCAATAATTTTCGTTGAAGAATGGTATTTTCGATAAAAAAAATTCATCAAAATTGAAATTACCTTTTTCCTATAAAATTTTTATAATACATTTTTTGATTTTGTGTTATTTTAATATCTATCTCTAATTTGTTATATTTACTTTTGCCTTTTCTGTAAAAATAAATAACTAAATCAAAGTTCTATGTACAAAAATGATCTTCAAAACCTCAATGATATACACTTTATGTTACAACCCTAAAGAAAATGATATTACATCGTTCTCAATGTCTCAATGATAAACACATTTTGGCATGTTTCAGAGTAGCAAAAACATGTACTCTTTCACTCATAATGAGGTGCTACTTTGGACATAAAATGATGAATTTTTTTTCCCATGTGATTGGTTCTTGAAAAATACAAGTTGAGACAAGCTATGATCATTGAAAACAAAAAATTTTCTGATTATTTCGACTCTCATGAATCACGAAGTTGCATTATATATAAAAGAGAACAAGATATGATCAAAGTTTTGAGCAATATATCGAAACAAATCATGTTTCGAAATTCGACTTGGTTAGCCAAGACGAAACATGCCACTCTCTCAATCCTAAAATATCATTTTTAGCTTCCCGGCATTGATCAAGATCAATTAAATCAAGGGATCATATATAGTTTGATATTATAGGGAATTTAAGAAGAGAGAGTGAGAAATCAAAGGCATGTGTTGATGATGAATGTGTGAAGAGAATAGAGACATTAATTCATGTCAATAAAACCAAGCATCTATGTTCACATTAAAAATCTTGGGGTTTCCCTGGATCCATTAGCTTTATAACTTAATAAGCAATCAAAAGTCAAAAAAGCTAGCTAGCTTTCATAAAGTTTTTGAAACATCTAATCTAAACTTACACTTTAGCTCAACTACAAAGAAATTTAGACTAACCAAACCCAATGATTAATCATTACGTTTGGATAAGTGACAGATTTGGAATATTAGAACCTGAAATATAGAAAACTAGATATAGAATTTAGTTAATAGGATATGGGCTCCCTTCATTGTTCAACAACTAAAAGAAACAACAGTAAGACAATAATTTGGATTTAACTTATTAACCATTGAAATCTCTTCTAAAGTTTAAGGTCAAAATTTCCTTTTTTAATCTTTCTCATATTGATAATAATAATAATAAAAGAAAAAAAAAAAGGCGAGAGGAGGGGGATAACGGTTAATAATTTAAGTTGAGGTCTACACTCTTAGGTTTGAGAGGTTACTGAAATATATTATATAAGCCAGTGGTACTACGAGTTAGGTGGAAATTAAAGCCTGCTTGACTTGGACAGGCCTTAAAGTTGATGGATTTTCTAAGCATTTCTCAAGTCAAATCCGAGAGCGCCGTTAGTTTAACTACATTTGTCGTATTACTATTACAGCATCACTATTCACTTCTGCATTCCCTTTTTTTGGCCCCATGATTTTGGTGTAGGAAAAGAAATAATAAAGGATAAAGGATTAATGCATGAATGTCCATGTAAGAATGGAATAAAAGGATAATGTCAACTGATCAGTGCAAGCATTTTTCTTTATTATTTGGGGAGGATTTCCAAATCCAATTTTTTGAATAGAGGAACTTATTTGTTATCAATTGAAGATTGCATCATTGATTAATAAATTAAAAAATGATTTCTTCATAGTTTTAGTTAAAGAAAGTTAATCAAGGATAAAATTGGCAATTCAGCAGAGCAGGTCTCCAATCCATGAATCCATGATGAGAGCGTGCCCCATGTCATAATTTTTCTCACATGACTGAAACCCTAATGGATGACTTAATAAAGCATTAACACACAAATAATCATACTATATATTGTAATGTTATAAATTTTGAAATTTAAAAAAATTAATATCTCTTATTTGAATTATTTTGATTTATTTTTTAACTAATCATAAATTAAATATTAGCATAATTTTCTTTTTTTTTTTAGTTTTTAAAATTTAAAAAAGAGGTGTGTACCAGAAAGGAGCACCAAAGAACAAATTATCATGCGCCACTACTCTAACGTGTGCCAACGTCCTCACCAAAGCGGAAGTGCTTGGGCCCTGGGGAGCATTCGTCGTAAAAACGCGCCGTTTACTGTTGGTCACGTAAACGGCAGCTAGAAAAACCGGTGGACTCAACCGTCAAGGACAAAACCGTACTTTCGCAAGAAAGTTCTAAGTCAGTTCTTTAGTAACCTTAATCCTCAGGCAATTTAATAAATAAAATGAAAAAAAAAAGGCAGAGAAATGAATACACGTAAATACGATATTATTTAAATGAAGAATTATTAAAATTTGAACCAGTTTTTCTTCACCCCCACCCTCCATGGATGGGTTGCAATATCAAAAGAAAAAAACAGTTTTTTTTTTCATTTTTTTATTCTAAAATTTGGAGTTTCATTAAATTAGATTTACTAAGGATTTGGAGTCCGTGGCTTTGGTTCTCTATAGAGAGAGAGAAAGCAAGAACTCTAGAGAGAGAAAGCGCGTGTAGTAAAAGCGTTTGAGGATCTGACGCAGAAAAGAGAAGGAACAAACAACAACGATGGTGAGCTGCTTGTGATTCTCTTTTCCTAATTAGATCTCTAAATTCTTCTCCGTTTTTTTGTTTGTTTCTCGAGAAAAAAAAAAACTTCCTGCTTCTTCTATCCATTGAGTTTATGAGATCCGTTCAGTGTATTCTTCTTCGAAAAGTTCATTCCGAAATCTGATTTCTTTGTAAAAGTGTTTGCTTTTGCTTCCGCTGATTTGACCATTATACTGTTTCTTATCGGTGCTAAAAAGAGGTACATTCATTCCGCTGTCCATTTCTGATTCTTTTTCCTTCTATTTTTTGCGTGGTTTGTGGAGGATAAATAATTTCTTATTGATATATTTTTTGCGGGAAAATTTTATATGAAAAGCTCTGATCTTTGCTTACTCAAAGTTGAGAGATATAGAAATGAATAGTCGATTATTGCTCAGGTTAAAAACTCTTCCCAGCTTCAGTTACTTTTGTGAAGGTTAGATGTTAACCTTAAAATGTTAAAGCTTTAAATATTTCCTTTTTTGATGAAGCTTTAAATATTTCTAAAATATTTTAAATAGCAGCAATAATTAAAGTAGCAGAAATTAAGGGCATAGTTTAAATTACTTTTAAAGGAATCGGTATTGAATACTTTAAAAATAATAACTCTACTTTACTGCTTTCAGGAATTTTGGTGCTTATTTGGAGATTTAAGAAAATGGGTAAATTTTGGTATTTCTTTTACTTTGGTGCTCCCAGATTCTTAGTTTGACTAAAGACCGAACAGGAAGAGGAGGAAGCTAAGATTTTGAATTAAGAGAAACTTTGGGTTTTAAGGTTTTTTTTTTTTTTGTGAGATTAGGGTTTTTAAAACCCCGCCAAAAAGATGGTTTCTGATAAAAGTCTGGTATTTTAGTTGCTTTTTTTTGGTCCATTTTGATTGAGCCTTTTTCTTTTATGAGAATCTTCTTTTCTTGCTTTGTGCTTTTCCCTCCATCTCATCTTTTCCTCTTTTCTTACTTTCTTATTAAGTATTGTCAGTTTCGAGTTTTTAAAATTTAAGCTGTGTTTGCTTTCATTTTGCAGTTAGTGCGTACGTGTGGATGATCTCGTAATCGCCATTTTGTGGGATCATATTTATAATTTATGCGACCATTTTGGAGTTTTTGGGAGTGGTGAGAGTAAATGTCGTTTCGAAGTATAGTAAATGATGTCAGGGATGCTTTTGGGAGCTTATCTAGGCGTAGTTTTGAGGTGAGGTTGCCTGGCCACCATAGGGGAAAATCTCATGGTTCAGTGCTTGAGTTGCATGATCAGCCTGTGGTTATTCAGAATAGCCGATGGGCAAGCCTCCCGCCTGAGCTTTTGCGTGATGTGATCAAGAGATTGGAAGCGAGTGAGAGTACCTGGCCTGCTCGCAAGCATGTCATTGCTTGTGCTGCGGTATGCAGGTCATGGAGGGAAATGTGCAAAGAAATTGTTCGATGTCCTGAGTTCTCTGGAAAAATCACCTTTCCTGTGTCTCTGAAGCAGGTTAGATCTCTAATTTTTATGATCTTCTGTTGTGCAAACAAGACATCATTGTGGAATAATTAATAGATGAACTGATTAATAATGTGTTTATCAGGCTTCTTGATTGGTCATAACTATTTTATTTTGATATAAATTTGTGTATGCATACATGTCTTAACTTCTAGAGTGGAATTTTATATTATATACAGTGGTGACTGACAGTTTTATTTGTTCGTCATCAGCCTGGGCCGAGGGATGGGACCATTCAATGCTTCATTAAGAGAGACAAATCTAACTTAACTTATCACCTTTTCCTTTGCCTTAGTCCTGGTAAGCTACTCTGTCAGACTCAATCTTTTACAATTCGTTGGCCTGATTCCGTGCTCTGGTCTTCTATCTGTTTTCTTGGTGGCCTTTTTTTTTTTGAAATGCTATTTTCTTGGTGGCCTTAGCAATATAACTAATTAATTTTTACCACAAATGTTTCTGTGGTTACAAGTATAAGCTCAATGTGGTTAAATATATTTTTTTTTGGTTATGGAAATGTCGAGCAGTGCTTCTTATCTTTAAAATAAAAAACTGACTCATTTGATAGGCTGAAGATCTTAGGGAGTTGATGCTACTATAACAGATGGGACTGCTTCTATAGTCAACATTTTTTTGTTTCTGAAGATGCGGATTTGCTGTTGAAGCATCCTACAAGTGCAGTTGTAATTGCTTGACTTGCAAACATTCTCCCTCTTGTTCCCTCTGATAATACTTTCCAACGAGATAATATAATGTGCAATAAAATATATGTTTTAGCAGGCTTTGTAAATCTACTTCAATTTAACTGTCTTATTGACTCCTCCGTTCTAGCTACTTCTTAATTATTTTGACAATCCGAGACAGTAAATGGCTACTTCTTCTAAGGGTTCATGATGCTTTTATATCCAATTTGGAGTCCTTTGATTCCGAAGTTGAGAGCCTGTGCGAAAATCTGATTAATTCACTCATTTGAGTCCTATCTATTGAACTTTACAGTGATGGCTTCCTCAATATACATGTTTGCTACACTTCCAGTTCCTTCTTTCGAAAATGCATGAATTTTGTTTGCAAGTTAACAAATTTGGTTCGAAGTATAAATGGCATCTGGGTTTTTAGAACATTTTCTGCTGGCCTCCCATATGATCTGTGGCTGAGTTACACAAATAAAAATGTCTGTTGTCATGATCAAGTTTGAAGTTAATGGCAGGTTTTACTTTAACAATTTAACAAGCCATTTGTACATTGGCTGGGCTCTAATGCCCTTTTACACTGCACTGTGTTGAACTATAGCACCTGTGTCTCCATGCAATTTAAATAAGGTCTTGTCAGTCATCTCTGCTCCATAAATGGTCCAAGATCATAAATTATTGGTAGTAGCTCTTTTACTTCCCTTGTTAGTAGGTGAATTATTTCTCTTATTTTGTCACCTTAACACTAACTAGCTATAGATGGCACATTATTATTATTGTGTTGGTTCCCTAACATACTATTCTGACGCTCATGTCTGTGTGGATATAATTTCTTGTTTCATATTTACCATTCTATTTGGGTATGTAACCTTAATCTTTGCTATATTTTGCAGCTTTGCTTGTTGAAAATGGGAAGTTTCTTCTTTCTGCAAAACGGACCCGTAGAACTACTTGCACAGAGTATGTGATCTCCATAGATGCAGATAACATATCAAGATCTAGCAGCACGTATATTGGAAAACTTAGGTAGGATTTCTGGTTCCTTTCTAAATGTTGCTGTTTTTTATTTCATTAGGCTTTGAATGCTCAGTTTGTCGAACCACCCTTATATTATTTTATTGCATGTTATGGTTGACATTATTTGAGGAAGGAAACAGTGTAACATTTTTCTGGAGATGTCCTGCTAGTTTATTTGATTCTGTTGACATTATTCGCTAGGTTGTAAATGAACATATGCGGGCAGGTACTTTGAAGCATCATGCATCGGCTAAACTGATTTGCAATCCCTATTTGATATGTTAATTCTTGTAAATTTATATTGTTAGAAACATCCTAATGTGCATATTTACCTTCAGGTCAAATTTTCTTGGCACCAAATTCATTATTTATGACACACAACCTCCATACAACAATGCTCAGCTTCCACCACCTGGCCGAAGCCGTAGGTTCTATTCAAAAAAAGTCTCGCCAAAGGTTCCCACTGGTAGCTACAACATTGCTCAGGTGTCATACGAGCTGAATGTGCTAGGTACTAGAGGGCCTCGTAGGATGCATTGCACTATGCACTCAATTCCTGCCTCTGCCCTCGAGCCAGGTGGTATTGTCCCAGGCCAGCCAGAGCTTCTGCCTCGATCCCTTGAAGACTCATTTAGGAGCATCTCTTTCTCAAAGTCAATTGATAATTCATCTGAGTTTAGCAGTGCCAGATTCTCGGACATTGTTGGAACCCGTGATGAAGAGGATGAGGGAAAGGAGAGACCATTGGTTCTCCGGAACAAACCACCACGGTGGCATGAGCAGTTACAATGTTGGTGCCTGAACTTTCGAGGGCGGGTGACTGTTGCATCTGTCAAGAATTTTCAGCTGATTGCAGCAAACCAGCCAGCAGCTGGTGCTCCAACACCATCACAGCCAGCCCAATCTGACCATGATAAGATTATTCTCCAGTTCGGTAAAGTCGGCAAGGATATGTTTACCATGGATTACAGATATCCTCTCTCTGCGTTTCAGGCTTTTGCCATCTGCCTGAGCAGCTTTGACACCAAATTGGCATGTGAATAGACGAAAAAGTGACATGTTAAGCAAATAGAACATGTAGCTGGGTATTGGTCTTTACTTTCTAGCATTTATAGGATGTGGTGTTTGTACTCATAGCCAAAGAGACTTGCAAGCACAGAACAACTTCTGTGCACCTTCAGGAGGAGTCCTCCTTTTCATTTCTCTTCCTCTTTGTCTTCCTTTTGGTTTTTTTCCTCTATTTTTCTCCTTTGAGGTAGATTGCTTTAGATGGTTTCATCGTCCGTCTTCTGTTGTTCAATCTTTGATGTTCTAATCATATTATCATAACAGTTAAGACTTGGAAGCTTACAATGTTCGATCATTATGTAATGGAAGAATCCTCTCTCTGGGCTCTTTTTTTTTTTTTTAGCTACATTTCGTTCCAACTATGGACATGCCAACATGGGTCTAAGGAGGTAAATTTTTTTCTAAGGATAACTGATTTTAATTCTAGTCCACAAATGTAGAAGATTTTTTAATATTTAATTATATTATTATATATAGAGTTGTCCCATTTTTAAGGTCGGTTGATTGTCGGATTCAGCTTGTGCTTGGGCCAGGCCCGCCGTAGGCAGAACATTAGATTCCCACTTGAAGGGCCTTTTGTCTTCTAAATGCTATGTAATGCTGTCCACCTGTTCTTTGTCTGACCTATGTAACCGAAACCCGTTGGCAGCAACAGTTGTATTACGATATTTTAGCTAGGTGCTAGATATTCCTTCTGACAGAACAACTAATGACTCAACTTCCTCAGACACGTTGGCCCAACATCACTAGGAGTTGTCCCGAAAGCACTTGCTTGATTTTGGTTTTTCTTGAGCTTATCTACCAAGGCTTACAGTCAGATGATGACGTTAACTTGTATAGGATCATATTTCTGTTGAAACCCTTTCTTAATAATGCGTATTAGGACAATAACCATGGCGTCTCAATGTTTAAGAAACTTTTATATGTTGGGTTTGAACTAGTAAACAACTAACAACTGTTTGATTTATGTAATAAGAGATTTGAGATATTCAAATTAAAATCTAAACTTTTAGTTGTTGGATTGGAGTGTTGTTCTGGGGACAATAGATTGGCATCTTTCCACATCTTATTTGTAGAATTACTTTTTCAGGTATTTTTATAATTTTGTAATCCTCTGTAAGCATATGGTAAGTTGGTCTCCCTCGGACAGACTCGTGTTTTTACTCACTTCACTCCCTTCCCTTGCCGACCTTTATCTCTATTATTGATTTGACCGTCGGAGAGTGCTACGCAATTAAAACTCCGGACACCCCCTGATCGTCTCTGTCTTCGTAGCCGTAGGTCCTTGACCGACAAGTATCATGGACAAGCACGACGGATTTTGACATCAACCGTGCATATATTCTTTTTTATCATAATCGATAGAATCTTTATCATGTTTCTCAGCTATTTTAAAGCAGAGTTTCTTCCTTTTTCATTAATCTCGTCAATCGTCGTGTATTTATGCATTTGTTATGGAATCAAGGTGCTAAGTAGCTATCCTTTTTTTCATGCATGATGACACAACTTCCCTGACAATCAGTGGCCCAGAGAGTGTTAATGTGTCTAACGACCACAGGAGCAAGACTTGGCCCATTTTTGTTTGCATTATTTTTAGCAACTGTGAGAAATTCAGAAATCCTTACAGTGTGAGAATCATCTATCTTTGGTCCATGGCCGATTTGGAATAACAAGATCCACGAGAAGTCTTATCTTCTAGGGGTTGGAATCTATTGTGGTGTCAACTTCCGCTCTGCCCAACTCAGAATGTGACTTAACCATGCATATGGTGTCAAACTTTACTAAGATTTTCAGAGTGATTGAGCCAAGTTAATACCTTAGTTTAAAATTTAATAGTACAATATAATCTTGATCCAAAAAAACCTGTGAGAAAGGATATATTCAGTGATGAAGTTTAAGGACTAATCTATGGAGCTTGAGGTAACTAATTAAGTGTTGAAGTCAATGTCTATATACATACATATATATATATATATACACACACACATATATATATATATATATGTATTAAAGCAAGGCGCATGATAAGTGACTTAATGAAGGAGATTGAGAGTAGGTTTGAGATTTTCAGAAACTTTAGACAAAGAGAAAGAAACTGTAATTTTCCAAAATGAAAAAGAAAAGGATAGAAGCTGTGTTGGTGAGAATTGCAACACTTGTCTCCATTATATTATACATACCTTAATTCTAAGATCATGGACTGGTGTAGAAGTTTGACTAAATTTCACTCACAGCATCATCATTTCCAGCTTCTCAAGCCGGTGAACTTCCTTTGTTCTCCACTATTAGCTCTTTTCCGTCCTGTAAACGAACCATGCCAACTATCCCATATCTTTTGTTTATCCCCTTTAGTGTTATATCAAGCATGGAAAGTTTGACTGTATTTGTTCCTCCTGGTCTGCTAAGAAGAAAAATAAATTGCTCTTAATATCGCGTCTTTAAGTTCTTTACACTTTTTGTTATTTAGGAACTTTGGTGGGTTCAATCCTTTAGGCTGTTACATGCTTTGAGCACCAATATTTAACTCGGAGGTTAAGGGAGATGGGGAAGTTGGGTTGGATTTGGACCTTGAACCTTAACAGGATAATAAACCATTAGGCTGCTGATTCTGAGTTGCTTGCGACTTTGTACCCAAATGAGTGAGGCCAGCAGGCTTTATCCTTATTATCCCAGGAAAAAGCTCAGTCGCCAGACTTGTTTGGGGAAAATCAAGGCCAGGCACTTCATCTTTAAGTGAGATCCTGAACCAACTTACACAAAAAAGAAGGTGAACCAATTGGGACGACGAATGGGGACGAAATGTGGTGGCTGGCTTAGCTGACAAGTGGCAGATGGGCATATGGCTTGAAAAGTGACAAACTAAAATGAATCGAATACCACCATCCGACATGTTAGTCTTCCCTTCTGGTTGAGGGATTCTGCTGCTACTAAACTTTTTTGAGGTTTGGAATATAAGTTTCAGTCTTAGCAATATGTTTGTATCACAAGCTGACAACGAGGAAATGTTGTATGAACAATCACAAAGAAAACCTAGGTTAAAATGATGGTGGTCCTAGCACATTGTGTTGCACCAGAAAACAATTGTATAATACAGAAAACAAGGAAAAAGAAAAAAGAACAGAGCTGACAACAAACTAGCTAGTCCGTACTGGATACTTGGTCTAAAACTCTGAGTTCAAGCATTTACGTAGTCAAACAGCATATTATATCATTGCTGGAACTGCTAACAAGGACCAACCAAAGACCAGATTTGTCCTTCGCAAAGCAAACCAAGCCTTGTCTATATATGCTCAAGGAAGCTTCAAATTAACATCTGATGGAAATGCTTCACTCACCTGAAGATTGAATTCTATAGCACTGGACAAAGTATTCAAGATGCAGCAGCAAACATGAAACTCATACTGATACAAATATACAACCACAAATTGTAAGGAAATATATAATATCATAAAGTTCACTCATGTGATTGAGCCATGGGGGCTCAACCCCTTTTGACAGATTCTGAGAAGTGAGCACTGCCTGCCATGCCATGGACCCTTCGCTGAAGTGCCAAGCTGCACTTCAAGAACTCTGATATTGCTACCGTCAGGGAGGCATATATGTTCTCCAACTCTGCCTATCAACTCCAATAAAAACCATTAGATCGATGACTCTAAATGTGGAGTCGAAGGATCTATATTTCTCTCCCCTTCTCTCCCTCTCTTTCTCTGACTTTACTTCTCACATAAAGACAGGTAAATGCATCCCCATGCCACGCACGTTGTATATAAATATAACATCCTATTGCGTTGTATTATATTGAATTGAGACATATAAACTATATAGACAGTGGGAAAGGTTTGGTGGAACCATTACATTAATCAGAAGGGGTTTTGCACAAGATCCTAATATATGGCTAGATATGTATATATATAGCTTTAAGCTTTACTACCCTGTTGATTTCTTTTCTTTTTTTTTTAAAAGTCAAGTCTTGGGAATCTTGCTTAAACAATAAAGTTTGGTCACTGTAGACAAAAAGCATAAAAAAGAACAAAGATTTAATTCTGAGTAAACATCTGTCGATGAAGGAGCCTAAAATTGAACCCACAACAGTAACTTGTTCAAGGAAGGAGATATCTTCAGATTATTGCATGATGATAACTAGCGTAGAGGTATTCAGAAAAACTCCGTAAAGATTACTGTTGGTTTTTAAAATCTTTCAAACCCAACTCAGCCTCAAAGAAAGTTAGTTTAGAATATTGATTTACCTAACAAATATCTTTAAAAATCATTACGTAATCTTGAACCCAAACTTACGATCATCAAGTGCCACCTTAGGTTGACCAAAATGGCATTTATCTTCTTAAATTAAGGACCTAATTGAAGAAGATCATAGATAATTTTGGACTGCTTCGCTTGTCTAATGCGCATGGAGAGAGCGATATTCTTGTAGGGACAGTTGGTGGAGCACTAAATCCTGTAAGATCGATGCTAACTACTAAACTTGTGGCTGAAGAAAAATGGATTGCAAATAGACTCACTGTAAAGTGGTAGTGGTCATCGGTCACTGGTCACTAGTGCAACTTTATCAACATTATCACTGAGTATTTGGAACTGGCCTGGGATCAAAAGAAAATGCAATTGTCAAGTACTGGTAGCTATCCTGCAGCAGATGACAGGGGCATACTTGATCATCAAAACAATTTGTCACATTCAATTTTCTGCCAAGTATGAAAAGGAAGCATAGCCTTAGGTGCTGGAGGTGGAGGCAATGGAGAAAGGTTGAGCTGATTTATTGTCGACTGTTCATTTTCAGAGTTAAATGTTTCTTTTGTGTAATTAAAAGTAGCTTAAATGAACCACATGAATTGGAACTATGGGTGGCTATTAACCGAGACGTTATGACGTGCAAAAATTCTCTTCTTACCACAAAATTGTGTCGACTGTCTTTTCGGTTAGCATTTAAGATGAATTGAAGGGTCACCTTTTTCAGCTCAGCAAATCCGTGCCGGAAGTTTTCTACCAACCAGAATTTATGACTCTTAACAGGTAAATTATGCTGATTTGTCCGCCCTTGTCTGGCTTCTGCTTACACAGACAGAAGTGAACTGACCCCAAATCACTACAAACTTTCCTAGGGTCTGCTTTGCATTAAATTTTTACGGTTAAGATGAGTGGGGTTGTTTATCTCATCAACTGCATTCGACTGTGCAGTGACAGCAAAAATTCAATGACTGCACGTCCCTGTTACTCTTGTCCTCCAAGCAACGCTAACCAGCAAACAAAACCCATATATATTGGCAATGACTCGAAGAAACACATCAATGGCTAGTTCAGTACTCTAGTAATCTAGTATTTCACTGAATAAAGCTAATAATTAAGCATTGTCACAGCCCCCATGTGTTTTTTCTTTTGGCAAGCAATCGATGGAAGGATTTAATATTTACTGTCCGAAATGTCTAATGTGCTTCAGAACACTCCAGACAAGGCCACCAAGGACTATGCGATTGTTACACTTGACTCTTGAGGCGCACGTGCATGCAGCGTGACAAAGCTACATCCGTCTTCTCCTCCCTAGCTCACTTCACGTAAATCCTTTATAGTTAATTTCAACGTCTTTTACATTTACATGTGAAGAAGTTTTTAACGAAAAACCTTTTCCGGAAAAATGATGAACACTTGAAGAACAGGGGAAAATTCATAGAAAGAGTAGTGTATCAGAGAATCATAAACAACCTGTTATTCAATTTTCTACCAATGCACGTATCGTAAAGATAATATAGAGATGAGTAGAGTGTCGATCTCACAGAAAATTGAATTTATCTTTATTGTTAACTACTAAAATTAACGTACCTTAATTTTATCTAAACAATTAAAATTAAAAAAAAATTAAATTAATAAACTAACAATTAAAACTAATATATGAGCAAATTTTACTTCTAGTGATTAACAAACCTAAAATTATGATATCCCTCAATACTTCATTTGAATATTGTCTCTCTCTTAACTTAGTTTAATGGATTAAATTGCTAACCTAAAGTTCTAAATTATTTATAAGTCTCTGTCGAGTTTCTTATAAAAATACTTCTCCTAATTAATTTACTATATGTCTATGTAAATTATATTGAAGAAAAATTCTTTAAGTCTGTACTCTAATTTTGGCTACGAATGGCTTATAGGTGTATGTTTATCCTATATTCAAATCAAACTACCTAATCAACTAAGTGCATTCGATCATACGCTATTCTATTCGAGGTCTACTTAAATCTCATTTGTCAAGGTTTAACCTAGGTTTCCAATTCAATTTAATTGATGACCAGTCAACTAGAAGTATTAAGAACAGAATAAAATAAACAAATTAAATTCATCAAACATAAGTAAAAGAGAGATAAATAATTTAGACTATATATTGAGTTCAATGATAATCTTAGATTAATGAATTAGTTTCTTATCAAGTCACACATCATCATTGAATAAAGTTTAAACATTAAGAACAAAACTAAGAAAATAAGAGAATAAAAGAAAAGATAGAAAAACTCAAGAGTTGTATTCTTGATCTCCAAATCTCCTTGAATCCTTCAAATTCTTCTTAGCGTCAATGAATCTATGAGTTGACTTTCAACTGTTAATCTGGTGTTTTGTTCTTTTTTTTTCTACTCTGAATGGTTGTTTTTATAAGCTTTGAAGTTAAGCCAAGTTGGGTGAAGAAAGAAGTCAATTTTAGCTGGGATTTCCTCATTAGCCTTGCACAATTAATTAACAGAAATTGTAATTACTTTAGAATTGCTACAGTATGTCATCTTTGATATGATTTTTAACCACCTTCCATGCCGAACTAGGTGAAGTGGTAAACATGAAAGTTGTAGCTCTTTCTCTTATCTTTAAAATGGTTGAAGAATCACTTCAATTTGGAGCTCTGTAGGGAGAGTTATAACCAAAATACTAAAATATGTGCGGTAGAAGTCTGCACCTCAAAATTGCTCTCCTTCTTTTATTAAAATTCTTCTTTCAAACACCTACAAAAGAACAAATAAATCAATAACAACTTATCTTAACCACATTAACACCAAATTAAGTATAAAATTAACCATGATTAGATTAACTCACCTAAAATAACTAATTTAAAATAATTAAATAAAATCTACTAATTTTTATGTATTATTACAAGAACTAAGCTAAATTACTATCAAAATTAAGCTCAAATAACTCTATATCATAGAGTTATCAGAACCCATGTGTAATGGTTGCATATTCACTTATATACTCAAAAGATTTAAATTCTTTAGATTCAACCTTAAAAGATTAAATTGAGGTGAAACAACTAAGCACTAAAAACAATACATTTTTTTCTTGTGCACTGCTAACGGTAACAAACTCAAACTAGCAGACATGGTTCTTAAGCCTACAACAAGAAGAACCAAAACGGTAACACTATTGTGCACACAAGGAAGAAAATAAAGTAACAAGACCTAAATGACACAAGGAAGTGTCATGCAACTTAAAACATGAAATAAGAAAACAACACATGTATCCACATTTTTACTATATCAAGTATAAAGAAATAAAACGACAGAGCCACTTAACCTTTAGCCACTAAATAGGAAACAAAAGTGAAATGACATCGTATGAAGAACACCCTTATTCAACCTTCAACTTTCTGTTGCTTCCTGCCAAACCTTCAACCAGACTAAAAATCAAATCTTCAACATAGCCCCATGATTCTTGATCTGGTGAACACCAAGGCACAACCTTAGATACTCAAACCTTTCTTTACCCAAGCTCTTAATGAATATGTCAGCCACTGATCCTCAGTTTTATAATGTTGCAGATCAATTTCATTTTGTTTCACAACATCCCTAAGGGCATGATATTTGACCCTGATATGTTTAGTCCGTCCATATTGAATTTGATTCCTTGCAATAGCAATAGTAGACATATTATCAACATAAATCAAGGTACATTGTTTTTGTTCAAATCCTAGATCCAGCAAGACCTTCCTCAACCACAAAGCATGATTAGTAGCTGCAACATAAGCTGTGTGTTTGTTTCAACTCTAGATTGAGCCACCACTTGTTGTTTCTTAGAATTTCAAGCAAACAAAGCAGTCCCAAATGAAAAACAAAACCTTATTGTAGTTTTTAAGTCATCCCAAGATCCAGCCCAGTCACTATCACAATAACCTAGCCTAAGAGATGACTACTATCATGCGTTATGTAGGTTAGGCTAAAGTCCAAAGTACCTTTAACATACCTTAATATCCTTTTGGCAGCTGTGAAGTATATGCTTGATGGTTCTTACATGAATCTTGAGAGCGAACAAGTAGCAAACATTATGTTAGGTCTGGTTACAAACAAATACAAAAGAGATCCAATGATGCTTTTGTAAATTTTTCCATTTGCCTTAGGGCTCCATCTTTTTTGTTGAACTTGAAGCCAATGGTGAGAGGTGTGTTGACAGCTTTGCATGAACTCATCTTAAATTGTTTTAATAGATCCCTAGCATACTTGGCTTGATACGAGGAAATCTGATAAGTGGATTGTAGCACTTCCATTCCCAGAAAGTAGGTCGTTAATCCCAAATCAATCATTTCAAATTCTTCCATCATTTGAGTGTTGTTGAATTTTTGCGCAGTGCACGTTATCGCAACTTAGTAATATAGTAGAAATAAAATATCGTTCCCACAGGGATTTGTTCATAAATTTTTACTATGTACTAAAATCCTATAGCAAATCAATCTTATTTAAATAACCGAAATTTTACAAAAAATTAATTAAAACAAAATTAAAATAAGCACTAAATTAACTAGCAGAAAGTAAATATATTTGAGAAAGATAATAGACTCAAGACTTAGGATTAAGGGTTCATTCAACACTTGACTTGAAACTGGCTTCTCTTATTAGTTATCTTTCCTGGGTAGTTTTACTGACCTAGAATCCAAAGTTATATACAAGTCTTCGTCGAGATGCTTGCACAAATACTTAACTTAATTAGTTCACTATATGTTTATAGAAATCAATTAACTTAAGTTCATTAAGCTAGTGTCCTAATTTGGCTATATATGGCAATTGGCTTATGTCTACCAAAATCGCAAATCAGATCACTTGAGTGACGTGAACATACACTATTCAAATCATAGTCCAATCTAAAATCTCTTTATCAAATCTCAATTAGATTCACAAATCAATTAATTGTTGATCAGGTAGTTAAAGGCATTAAGAATAGATTTGAATAAGCAAAACTATACCCATTCATGATAAATAAAAGAGAAACTAATATTCAAACTACATGTTGAAATCCACCATAATCCTAAAAAAACAAATTAGTTTATGATATCTAAAGAAAACATTATCCAAAGAAATTTGGCCATGAATTCAAGTCAAAGAAAATAAGAATCACACAAAATAAAGAAAGAAAGTAACATTGAAGCTTTGTTGATCTTTAATCTCCATCAATTTTGTTTCCTTCCTTGATTCTTAGCTCAAAATCTCTAAAAAAGCTAATATCGTTCTCCTTTTGAATGCTCTGAAAAAGTCTTTTAAATAGGTTCAAATTAACCTAATTTTCATATTCCCATCAAGAATTTTATTTTTGGAAACAGTTTGGCACCATAATCATGCTTCCTTGGTGTCGAGACACCGTGGCTATCTTGTGGGGCCACAGCATTGCTTTTTCTGCATTGTGGCACTTTGGCCTCGAGAAAATGTATGATACACTTCAATTGTCCAACGTCGTGGCCATGCTCTTCCCAGTGCTACGGCCTTAACTGCCTTAGAGTTGCAGCCTTGAGTAACTCAAGGGCGCGACCTCTAGTCAACATATTGCCTTGTGCAGAACTACAGCTGTCCAGCATTTTTCAATGCGATTTTTACCTTGTTCTGATCTGAATTGGATGAAGTGGTAAACATGAAAGTTGTATCCCATTCACTTAAATTTCCAATGGATCAAGAATCACATGAATTGGACTTCTGTAGCTAAAGTTATCCTCGAAATACTGCAATATATACAAATAAAGCCTTCACCATACTTGTGTAATTTTAACTCAAATAAAACTTTCTCATCAAATATCCTACAAAAGCCATGAGAGAAATCAACAATAACTCTTTTTAAAGTAAATTAAAGCAAAATAAAGTAAAATTAAACTAAAATAACTTAAATTAACTACTCAACATGTAATCTAACTTAAACTAGAAAAACACTTAAAATACGAACATCCAAACCTAAAACTTCAAAGATCTAGCTACTTAAGCTCCTAAAAGGTGTCAAAATAACTTTATATAATAGATTTATCACAACCCCAAACTAAATATTTTGCTAGTCCTTGAGCAAAACATGAAATAAAATGTAATAGCCTGAATGAAGAAAAACTGTTAACTAGAAATCAATTGCACCATTTCATTAATCACCTTTAATATCCTCAAAAGTTAATCCATATTCTCAACTCTAAGCAACACACAAATATTAATCAAGTTCATGTTTCAATTCAAATGCAAGCTTATCGTCAAGTCGATTTCCATGTGTGGTGTGTACATTCTTTTCACCAAGAACATTATACAATCCGGATAAGTTTATATTCATGTAAAATTCAAATTAGTAATTGAATTTCATAAGTTTACATTTCATCTTTCTCTTCACTAATGTAGATTAACACTAAGTTAAGGATCAACAGGACTTTAATTATCTTGTAATGTATGGCTAGAGTCAAGGTAGGATAACGAATAATATGTAGCTTAAATCACCTTAAGCACATAGTCAATCTAAGACCTATTCAGAGCTTTATTTTCCTTCACTTAGAATACCCCTTTTTCATCTAATTTTTCTTTTGTTCAACACTTCATTCTCTTTTTTTTTTTTCTAGCTTTTGCCTTTTCTTTGTCTCAATAGTACACTCTCAAACTTATTTCTTTTTTTAGGTAGTGAGATAAATACAATCATATTTTTGAACTTTTCATCACTTTTCATCTTTGCTACCTCTTTCACTATTTAGCTCATAATACTTCCTAAATTGACTTATGCACTTAGAAATGAGGGATACAAAAATTGAAAATATTAATATAAGGGTTTAGGCTAAAAATTAAGTGTATAAACAAAGAAAAGTGTTATATTAAACTTAAAAAAGGTAAACTACGGATAAATATATAACAAGGTGGCGCGAAAGGCCCAATCAGTCCAAAGATGGCTTAAATCATTTTCTTAACTACATATAGCCTAAGATTTCACCTCAAGAGAAAATCAAACAAATTCTAAAAGTCAATATATAATTCAAAATTTCACATTAACAAAAACCTTCTCTAAATATGCATAATGAATCTAGGCAAAAGATATGGTGCTCAGATTATAGAAATCTCACCTAACAATAAAGCTTAGTATAAGAATTTACATAATACTCAACAATATTCACAATTGCAAAGAATTAAGATAAGACTATAACTAGTTCTAGTTCTTATCATTAGATATGTAAATTAAAAGAAATAATGCACCTAATTCTAACTCAAAATCTTAAAATATGCATAAAATTTAAAAAATTAACAAAAATAAAGTAACATAAAAACATCACAAAAACTAATAACAATAAAATATGCATACAATTAAATGATGAAAAAAAATTTTAACGAAAATAAACTAACCTAAAAACATCACAAAAACTAATAACAAGAAAACCCTCCTCCAAACTTAAATTGCACGTTATCCTCAATGTGAAAAGCTAAAAAGAATAAGGAAAATAACTCCTTTATCAATAATGGTAGTGCGTTGAAAGCTCTAATTTTCTTTGGCCTCATCTTCATGCTTTCCAAATTTGCATACTCATTAAAACAAGTTAGGGAAAGGTTATAACTACTTATTTATACAAAAAAAAAACAAAGACTAACTAAAATAACAATTAAATCTAAAAGAATATTACTTGGGTTGTTTCCCGAGAAGTACTTCTTTATAGTCAATAGCTTGACTTTGGTTAAGGTCTTCTTTCACCCTTTAAGGAGATTTGATTTTGCATGAAAAAAACTTGAGGTGTGAAAGTAGTCTCCTTCTAAGATGAGGTTGTGATGGCTTTAACTTAAGATTTGGTGCTTGCTCAACCCAAGGTGGTAGAATAGGTTGACTTTTATCCAACTTCTCAAATCGAGTTCTTCTTAGATAATACACTTTTGGTGTAGCCTTCAAAACATGTGTAACATTTGTGAGTTTTTCATTCTTGTCCTTTATTGTTGCATCTTGAACCAAACAAGCTTCAAGGAGTTTCTTTCGATTTTTCATAAAAACAACCTCTTTAGGTAACTCATCAACTGTATTTAAAAAGGGAATAAAAGGCGTATATGGCTTGACTTGTGGTGGTGTAGATACTTCCTCCTTTTGCTTAACTTTTTCATCTTGACTTTGCTTGTTGGAAGTATTCTCTTGATCTACTTTATCACCATCATCTACCACATTCTTGCCAATTACCTCATCAAGATGCTTACCATATTCTTCTCTTCTAGGATTAGGCTTAGTGTCATTTGGTAAAGTTTTCTGAGGCCTATTTTTTATGTCATTAATAAGTTGACTCATTTGAGTCTCAAGATTTCTCAATGAAGCTACTTGACTCTGAATGATGGCATCATTCTTTGCCATGTATTGCATGAGAACATTTCCCAAGACAGGGTTTTTTTCAAGTGCAGGGACTCTAACTTGTGATTGAAAATCATCATGAAAAACAGGTTGTGATGAATATGTAGGACCCTGATTATTACTCCATGAAAAATTTGAGTGATTTCACCTTGAGTTGTAACTGTTGGAGTATGAATTGTTTTGCTACCCATTTAAGTTTCCATCAAATTGCATTGATTAATAATAGACTAGACAACAATCACTTGAATGTCCATCTCCACAAAGCTCGCATGTCACAAAAAGACTCTGAAAAACATTAACACCCTAAGTGTCAATTCTTTGAGACAAAGCATCTACTTAGACAGTCAAAGCACTGATAATCAATTCATAATCACTAGCAACCTTTCTAGGCTCAAATTGTTCAGATGGCTATTGATAGTTAAAATAATTCATCACCTCAACCAAAAGTACTTGAAAATTAAAAAAAAAAACTTGAATTAAGATTAATTTGTGAATATTAATATTAGCAAAATAAATAGGAAACAAAAATCCCCTACAACGGTGCCAAAAACTTGTTATCGAATTTTCACGCTTGTGTGTATTATTGCAACCAAGCAATATAGTAAAAGTTGAGTATTGTTTCCACAGGGATTTGTTCCTAAATTTTTACTATGTACTAAAATCTTATAACAAATCAATCTTACTTAATTAACCGAAATTCTGTAAAAATTAATTAAAATGAAATTAAAATAAGCACTAAATTAACTATTAGAAATTAAATATATTTGAGAAAGACAATAGACTCAAGACCTAGGTGTAACACCCCGTACTTTGATAAGTTGGCTAATAAGGCTTATCGGATGCCAATTGAGGTTAATTAGAGTGTTTAAGAGTGATGAAGGGTGGAGGGAATATTCTAGAGTAAAATATTCTGTACGCGAAGCAATAGTAATTAAATAATAATATTTTTATTGAGGATGAATTAACGATATAAAAAGTGATTCAGAAGTGAATCGAGGCATAATAAGACATTTTGGGTGCCAAGGAGACAAGTGAAAAATTTTAGAATAAACTAATATTTTATTAATAAAATAATATTAAATTATTAATATTTTATTCAATGTCGAAATTTTCCATGAAGAAAGAATATATAGGCAATCTAAGTGGGGGAGAAGAAGAACGAGAAAATTTGGGAGAAAAATGACGTTAATGGAGCCCGCGTGTCTTTATTAAATAAAGCTAGCGCGGGTAAGTAAATATTTAAATATTATGGTGATACTACGTCGAAGCATAAACTTGATATTTATTGATACAAGTGATAAGGAAGAAAAATAAAAAGAAATTGAAATTAAAAGATTGTGGGAGAATACACTTAAAAATGGTGAAAACCTTGGAGGGCAAAATGATAATTTTGCCATTAGTTTGGTCAAAGCTTCCAAAGGAAGCTTTGACTCTTCATTCTTATCTCATGGCCAGTTCTTATCTCCACCCACAAGATATTTTCATCTTCTCCTTCATGCTCCCACACCATTTTCAAGCTTCCATGCCATTTTCACCTTGCCACCATTCATTTGAAAAGAAAAATGGCTTTGTTTTGCAAGGGAAACCGTACTCTTTGAAAGAAAATAGATGAGATCAGTTGGAAGAAACGAGAAAGGAAAGAAAGAAAGGAGAAAGAAAAAGAGAGAAAGGAAGAAAAAGCTTGATTTTGGTGATTCAAGCAAGGAAAGGTAAGGATTCTTGTTTTTAGCTTAAGTAATCTTTGAAAATGAGTTAGTGACTAAAATGTCTTGTGGCAGCAAATATTGGCTTGATTGGAGAAAAATTGGTGACATGAAAGCCAATAAACCCGTGGGTACATGATAAACTCAAAGTGGAAAAAGGAAAGCTGTAAGCTTAACATTATGTTTTAAAGCCTATGGTTAGTCGAATATTGTGAGGAAATAATTGTGCAAGTGTGGTCAGCATATGAATGTAAATTGTGGCGCATGTAAACTTAGGAAATGCTTGATGAAATTAGATTTATAATTGCTGCCATATGCGAGGTTATTTGTGTGAAAATGATAGTTGAACTTGATAGATACCATTGGAAAGGATTAATATGTGTGCTAACGTTATAAACAAGTTGCCAGTACTTAAAATCTAACGAATTACGCAAGCAAAGGATATGAAGAACTTTAGCAAAAACGTGTCAAGATGCAAGTTAGTAGAATGAGGATTCATGATTGAATGAAAAAGAGAAGTGGAAATGATATACACTAAATGTATTGAGTTTAATTTGTTGCTAGGAAAGTTTTCATGGTGGTGTATCGGGTGAGGTAACAAGTGTTCGACAAGTAGAAATAGCGAGATACGCACCCGAATCAATAGTGACGAAACGTCCCGCTATTGTAAGGTAAGTGGGAGGTGCCTATTTCAAAATTTCCATAGCTATATAATGTTATACGTTTTATAAATGTTACCAGATTTTATTAAATGCAATTGTGGAAAGCATGAGCTGTTAGCCCCAATAGGTGATTTCTAAATGGATTTATAATGATTTATACATTGTTATTGTGGAAAGCATGGGCTGGTAGAACTCGTAGGAAATTGTGGTTGCAAGTTGTTTTGAAAATTGTTTTAGATATATCTATAGATGAGCTTTATACGTAAAGTGTTTTAGAAACCGGGAAACAAGCCTTTTATACTGTTTTGCATTCAAAATCTGTGCCTTGTATTTTTGTGTGATATGCATAGTTTAAATGAAATTGTTTAATTATTTAAAAAGCAAGTTTGGAGCATCGGTTTTAGTCTGATCTTTGTATAAGAGAATACACCATGCCTTTTTAGGTGAAAAGAAATTTGAAAGGTTATTAAACCTTGTTTTCAAATGGTTTTAAGCAAAAAACTTGGAAACCTCAATTTGATCTTTTGAAAATGGTTTTGACAAACCAAGTGTGTCGAGAGTAGGCCGACTGTCACTTCGGTTAAGTGTGACCCTCGTGCATGAGTGAGCTCTAGTTAGAGAACCTTTAGGTCACCGACGAGCTGTTATACGTGGCAGGGGCCACAACTTGTGATATGTATACGTGGCTAGGCCACAAGTAATCCAGTAGAGTGAGACTCCAGGATGTGCGCAGTAGCGACCACTTGATTCTTCAATGTCGGCCAACATCGTGGAGACTGCCATGGCTATGGGAATCTGATGAAGTAAGACTCCCGAATTGTTATTATGTGGAAGTGGGTCCACTTGTTGATATTATACTTTCCTACCCGAGAGCCTTATGAGTTTTCAACGCGTGCTCTCTTGCATGGTGGAGAGTTAAGATTTTCTCTGCAGCTCCCATTATTTAAATAAAAGCTTTCGGTGCTTACTTAACAAACATGAGTTGATTTAGATGGCCGTATACTTTGATTTCTTTACATGCCACACATTTTGGGAGCGTTCTTACCTTTATACTGTATTTCATATTTTGATGGTAATGATGTTTTCAGTGATTAAAACTTTTTTTGTTACATGTATTTTCGGCATTGTTTGTCAAAGAAAGCATTGTATTATGATTCTACGATATTATTTTTACAAGGCACAAATATCTTCCTTGTGGTTTGGTTTATAAGATTTGCATTTTATACTTTGGTTTTATCATTCAAATGATCTGTTTATTGCTTGTTTCCCATCTTTTCCCTGCTCAAGGAGCCGATGATCACTGAGTCTGTGAAACTCACCCTTTTATTTCCCCTTTGCAGATAGTGATCAGCCTAGCGTGCAATTATCTGCAGTTATGGTCCATCGAAGATAGGTAAAGGCATCTCATAGCATTTCATTCCAAGTCACTCCATTGCTAGAGGTCGAGTCATTGTACTTTGTTTTCTTTGTAAATGATTACTGGTCTTATTATAAATGTTTAATTGGAGACTTTAGACCTCATTGTATATACTTATGATTATATGTTTTAAAGATTGAATTGATTATTATAATTATGGTTCAAGTTATGATACGAAAGTATATGGTTTAAGCACTAATATGGAATGGTGATCGTATATAGTGAGCTAATGGGTATTTCTAGTAAGGCTTGTTCGGGATTTGATGGGTTTACCCGTAAGTCTCGAGCATTAGTAACGGCCGAGGAGTGGTTGTTACACTAGGATTATGGATTCATTCAACATTTCATCTGATACCAGCTTCTTTTATTATTTATCTTTCTTGGATGATTTTACTACCTAGAATCCAAACCTATATACAAGTCTTCATTGAGATGCTTGCATAAATACCTAACTTAATTAGTTCACTATATATCTATAGGAATCAATTAAATTAAGTTCATTAAGCTAGTGTCATAATTTGGCTATGTACAGCAATTGGCTTATGTCTACTCGAATCGTGAATCAAAGCACTTGAATGATGTGAACATACACTATTCAAATTTTAGTCCAATCTAAAATCTCTCTGTCGAGTTTTTATTAATTAGGTTCACAAATCAATTAATTGTTGATCAGGCAATTAAAAGCATTAAGAATAGATTTGAATAAGCAAAACTATACCCATTCATGATAAACAAAAGAGAAACTAATATTCAAATTATATGTTGAAATCCACCATAATCCTAGAAAAACAAATTAGTTCATGATATCTAAAGAAAACATTATCCAAAGAAATTTAGCCATGAATTCAAGTCAAAGAAAATAAGAATAACACAAAATAGAGAAAAAAAGTAATGTTAAAGCTTTGTTGATCTCGAATCTCTATCAAATGCTGTTGTTTCCTTGCTTGATTCTTAGCTCAAAATCTCTAGAAAAACTACTACCGTTCTCCTTTTGAATGCTCTGAAAAAGTTTTTTAAATAGGTTCAAATTAACCTAATTTCCATATTCTAGTCAAAAATTTTATTTTTGGAAAATAGTGTGGTGTCATGGCGCCGTGGTTGTCTTGTGGCGCCACGGTGCTACTTCTTCAGTGTCGTGACGCTTTAGACTCGAGTAAATGTATGATGCACTTCATTTGTCTAGCATCGCGACCATGCTCTTCCTAGCGTGCAGCCTTAATTGCCTCAGTGCTGCAGCCTTGAGTAACTCAAGGCCAGGACCTCCAGTCAACATATTGCCTTGTGCAGAACTGCAACTGTCTAGCATTTTTTAATGTGATTTTCACCTTGATTTGATCTGAACTAGACAAAGTGTAAAAATGAAAGTTGTATCCCGTTCACTTAGATTTCAAATGGATCAAGAATCAAATCAATTGGATTTCTGTAACTTAAGTTATCCTCTAAATATTGCAGTATATGCGAATAAAGCCTTCACCATACTTGTGCAATTTTAACTCAAATAAAACTTTCTCATCAATATCTTACAAAAGCCATGAGAGAAATCAACAATAACTCTTCTTAAAGTAAATTAAAGAAAAATAAAGTAAAATTAAACTAAAATAACTTAAATTAACTACTCAACATATAATTTAACTTAAACTAGAAAAACACTTAAAATACTAAAATCCAAACTTAAAACCTCAAAGATCGAGCTACTTATGCCCCAAAAATGTGTCAAAATAGCTTTATATAACAGAGTTATCATCGAGTTTTGAACTCAGTTAAGCGATTACCTTTAGGGCCAGTAATTAACAAATCATCAACATACAAGGCAACAACGACTGACATTACAGCATTTGGGTTTTTCACATATAAAGTGAATTCACTTATGCTTCTTTGGAACCCTTTGCATCTAAAATATTCATCAACCTTGTCATACCCAGCTCTAGGAGCTTGTTTTAGACCGTACAATGCTTTTATCAGTTTATAGAGCTTACCCTTAGTGTTTTTCTATCCCTCAGGTTGTTCAATATAAATATCTTCAAAAAGATAACCGTTTAGGAATGTTGATTTGACATCTAAGTGATATAATTTCCATCCCTCCTTAACTAACAAAGTAGCAAGCATCCTAATAGTGTCATGCCTTGCCATAGAAGCATAGTTTCTTGATAATCAGCCCCATACACCTGAGCATATCTCTGCACCACTAGTCTGGCTTTATGCTTATTTATAGAACCATTAAGATTTAGTTTAGTTTTGTAAATCCACTTAACTCCTATCACATTCTTTTCTACAGGTCTATCAATTGAAGTCCATGTACCTTTTTTGATAATCATTGACATTTCAGCATCCATTGCATTTTTCCACTTACTGTCTGATACAGCTTCCATGAAACTAGTTGGTTTTGATATGGCTACATTGCATCTGCTATAAATTTCTTCCAAACGTCTTGCTCCTCTTACTACTTTTGATTCATCTTCAATATTTGAGTCATCATCATTATTAAATTGTGCGAGATTTTCATCAAAAACAATAATTTTTCTCAAGCTTTCAGTAGTTCTTTTTTACCAGTTCCAATATTGCCCTTTATCAAATCTGACATCTCTGATAATAACTATCTTTTTTGCTTCAATATTGTAGAGTTCGTAGCCTTTTGATACTTCATTGTAACCTACTAGTAAAGCTACATCTGCTTTAGAATCAAACTTTGTTCTCTTCTCATAAAAGATTTTAGGATAACACATTCAACCAAATGTTTTTAAATGTGAAACAGATGGCTTGTGTCCAAACCACATTTCAAATGGAGTTTTATGTTCTAAAACCTTTGTATATGACTTGTTCAATATATAATTAGCAGTATTTACTACCTCAGCCCATAACTCATTAGGTAAATTTACTTGATAAAGCAAACATCTCACCATCTCAGCCAATGTTCTGTCCTTTTTTTTAGTTTTCCCATTCTGTTGAGGGCTACAGGTAATAGTAAGCTAATGATGCACTCCAAACTCTGATAGGAACTTTTCAAACTCTTCTAAAGTATACTCTCTTCCATTATCACTTCTTAAAGACTTAATCTTCGTACTAGAGTAATTTTCAACTAATGCCTTCAATTTTCTAAAGTTCTTCAAAGCCTCAGATTTCTGCTTCATAAAGTATACCCAACAATAACTTGTGATATCATCAATAAACAAAATATAATATTTACTCCCACTTAATGAAGGAGTTTTCATTGGTCCGCTAATGTCAGTGTGCACTGGTTCTAACTTCATAATTACCTTCCAGCTACTTACTATAGGAAATGACTTTCTGGTATGCTTTCTAAACTGACAGATTGAACACAATTTATCTAGTTTTGTTATCTGAGGTAAGCCCTCAACCAGTTCATTTGAAGACACAAGGTTTAGTGAATTGTAATTCAAATGACTTAACCTCTTATGCCAAGTTTCAGACATATCAAGTTCACTATAAAATGCTATATTAGTGGAATTTGCTAAATTCATAAGGTAGCAATTATTCTTCATCCCAGTAGTAAACATTTCATCATCACACGAGTCAAACACAATATAGTATTCATCTTTAAACAATAAAGCATACTGATTTTTAGCTAGTTGTCCAACACTAAGCAAGTTATGGTTTTTTTCAGAAACAAAATGAACACTGTGTATATGTTTTAAGCCTGATACTGTCTCAACAATTACAGTTCCCACATCAAGAATTTTTAAACATTCACCATTCCCAATGTTGACTTTGGACTTAAAACTAGTGTCTAGAGTAGTAAATAAGCTTCTGTTACCTATCAAGTGATGAGAGCAAACACTATCCAACAGCTAGATGTTTGTTTTGACATAGTTATCTCCCATTTTAGCCATGAACAGAACATCTTTAACTTCTTTAGTCTACTCAACTACATCAGCTTGATTCATAGCCACAGACTTCTTGGCATTGCACACCTTCTTAACATGACCCATTTGCTAGCAAGCCTTACATTTGACTTTGGGCTTATACCAGTAGTATTTTGTTGTATGATTTCTCTTTTTACAGTTAGGGCAAGGCTGGTATTTATCTGCAGTTTTACCCTTCTTCCTGTCATCAGTTTTGCTTCCTTTTCCTTCGATCTTCTTTGAACTATTTCCCCTGACGTTAAGCCCTTTGTCTTAGCCACTAAGGCATTCTCCTTTGAGTGCTCTTCTTTGCTCTTGAACTAGTAGAGAATTGACGAGCTCATTAATAGAGATCCTGGTTAGGTTTTTTGAGTCTTCCAGGGATGAGATCGTTACTTTAAATCTTTCTGGAATGCTAACTAATATCTTGTTGACAACCCCGTTTATCACTTACTTCTTCTCCCAACTACCTAAGTTGATTCACAAGCTTTAGTAGCTTGTTAATATAGTCTTGAATACCTTCTTCTTCCTTTATTCTTATTAGCTCAAACTGTCTTGAGAGGTTCAGCACTTGCATAACCCTTGTTCTATCACTACCCTAATATTCCTTTGTCAAGCTATCCCAAACTTTCTTTGGATCCTTATAGTTCATAATCTTTGCAAAAATTGACTTTGAATTAGTCGGTTGAAGACAAATAAAGGCTTTATATCGTTTGGCTACCTCTTGATTATATTGCTTAATTTGGGCTATTGTGGGGTTAGCATGCCTTTGCATTGGGATTTCACTAGACTCAACAACATCACACAAGTCAAATGTCTTCAAATATGAGTGCATTTTGACTGCCTAGAAGGGATAATTATCACTAGAGAAGATTGGAGGAGTGATTGCACTAAAGCCAGCTGTAGCCATAGGTTGAATCAAGAAAACTCACTCAAAAAATTGAATCACGAGTCTTTTGAGAAATGGAGCTTTGATACCATGAAGAAATTTTTAAAGAAAAACCTTTTTCTGGAAAAATGATGAACACTTGAAGAACAAGGGAAAATTGATAGAAAGAGCAGTGTATTAGAGAATCATAAACAAACCATGAGTAACGATTGCATTTTCATTTATATACTTAAAAGACTAAATCGAGGTGAACCAGTTAAGCATAGAAAACAATAAATTGTTTTCTACATGAAAACAAACTCAAACTAGTAGACATGGCTGTTAAGCCTACAACAAGAAGAACCAAAACGGCAGCATTATTGTGCACACAAGGAAAAAAAAATAAAGTAACAAGATCTAAATGACACAAGGAAGTGTAGGGCAACTTAAAACATGAAATAAGAAAACGGCACATGTATCTACCGTTTTACTACATCAAGTATAGAGAAATCAAACGACAAAGCTACTTAACGTTTAGCCACTAAATAGGAAACAAAAGTAAAATGACACCGTATGAAGAACACCCTTCTTCAACCTTCAACTTTCTGTTGGTTCCCGCCAAACCTTCAACTAGATTAAGAATCAAATCTTCAACAAAATGGCATTTTATTATTTGTTTTTAATTAGTATTTTGTAGATAATTTTTATTTTCACAAAAATTAGATTATTAATTTTGTCAAAAAAATTATCCAACTAGCCTCAAATCAAAATTAACTTATTTATTCACACTTAAAAGTTTTTTTTTATAAATTTATTGGAAAATATTAACAACTTAACCTTTGTAAGAAGAAAAATTATTGATAAGATATTATTTGAAAATATATATATTTATAAGATACTGATTGAAAAAAAAACACAAAATATTATATGAAAAAAAGTTAAATCAGTTTTTATATACTTCAAAATACAATGCAAAGGCAGCTCCCAACTTGCACAGATTTGGTGTTATATATGCAGCATATTGAACAGGAAGCATATGAAGTTACGGACAACACCACAATCTTAATTATCATTCTCCGATGTGATAATCAGGTTCTAAATTAGTTTCTTCTGATGAAGATCCCAAGGGTGTTGAACTAGCGAAATTGCATAATCTTAATGTTGATACTATATATTTTGCCAAACCATAAATTTAGTAGAAGAATGAAAATTAAGAAACAAAGACCATCCATAATATTTGCAATACAAACTTTCTAAAGCTAGGAATTCTGTGAGATTATTGGTTTTTTTTTATCTCGCTTGACCACTGGTTTATACTAAACCACTACAACATTTAACAACGTTTACTCTTCTTTGGCCATTTTTTATTTTAATTGATACTACTAGACCTTTCTGTTGTAACATCTGGCCTGGCCCTCTAAATGGGATTGCTGAGAAACCTTACTATTGATTAAAAAATTGCAAAGGTAATAATATTGTATTTAGTGGATAAGGATGCTGTTGAAATTGTCTCGTAAGCAAGCACTTTTATTTTAGCTTTTAAGTAATTGGTGATTGCGGCAGGTTGTTGGTGGCTCTCGGAGAAGCCTCAAAGGCCAATTGCTATCCATGGCAAGGCTGAAGCTGATGTAAATGCTGACCTTTTTGGCCAGAGATGGGGACCAACCAAGATTTGGAATTTGTTTTTGTGTGCTAACTTCTGTCTTGGACACTTGGTTTGTTACTTGTTTTTGTTTTACTAGTCAACATTAATAAATTTTCATCTTTTGTAATTAAAAATTCATTGGTCGATATCTAAGTTGTTGTCTTGTTTTCTTTAAAGGAAAAAAAATGGAAAACTTGGCCTACTTTGCCATGGTCCCCTTCCTAACCAAACCTGTTTTGAACCTTCTTCATGGGAATTGGCCCTTATATTAGAGGAATACGAAAAAAAATAGGTTAAAATATATCAAAAAACTCTTATTGTTTTGTCACATAAAAACAACTCTTATTTTTTAATTTGTATCCAAACAAACTTTTAATTCTAATAAAAAATTAATTATTATCAGACTTAATGTTTGCAAGCATTTCTTGCTCACGAGACTTAATAGTATGACAACGTGACCCATTCCACATCAACTGCTATGTGATCAACTGCCATGTAACCGTGTTAGTAGTCACGTAGCAACATCAAATAGCACGTGATAATGTCATCAAGTTACATTATATATCGTATGAACAAAAAATGTCAACTGATATTGATTTTGAAAAGTATTGATTTTTTGTTAAAATTAAGAGTTTGTGTGGATATTAATTAAAAGATAAGAGCTTTTTTAGAGACAATAAAAAATAAGAATGTTTTCATATAAAATGAAATATTTTAAGATTTTTTAAAAATAAGTCTATTTTAATACTCAAATCAACTATTTCACAAGCGTAATTGAGACTTCTTTTTTTTTTTTGAAAAGGATATTGAGACTTCATTTTGTTAGATAATACTATTTATGTGAGTAATTATAAATTTTTTGGCTTTTGGAATCGAGTTTGAATTCATTATTTTGGTTGGCGATAATGGGATCAAGTAAAGTGAATTGAATTAACTTGACATATTTTTTCAATGTCGGAGTCAAATCAACCTTTAACTTTACGCATTCTAATCGAGTTTGAGCTCTAGCCTATTACTACTATATAATCTAGGATAATAGTGAAATACGAAAATAATAAGTATTCAAAAACACTTTAACAAAGTTTTTTTTATCATGAACTAGCTCGTGACTCGTGTGTAACGGATGGATTGGTTTTATCAATTTAAATGTGTATGTGTCACAGGCTAAGTGACTTCGAGGCATAGAAGGTGCACTCCGAGGTGTTGAACCAGCAGGCAACAAGCTGTGGACGGACCAAAAAAGAGACAAGCCAACCACGCAAGCAGGTTGCAAGCCAAAAGGCCGAGATGCCTGGACAAGTAGTGGCCTAATCAAGTAACCTAGCCAGCAAGCTTAAGCGAATTGTTTAATTATTGTCAATTTAGTATACGTAAGTATACATATCAAATAAGTTATATAGATAATAAATTTTATAGAGATTTGTTAATTTTTCACCAAGTATTAAAATTATGACAAATTACTCATATTCAAGTAACTCAATTTTATAGAAAAGTAGCACCCAAGCATTTGGCTCATTGGTTGGTGCATTATCCCTTACCTAAAGAGCAGGGTTCGAATCCCCCTTCCTCCAATTATAAAAAAAAAAATTTATAGAAAAGTAATTACAATTAAATTTAATCAAACACTAAACTAATTAACAAAAACTAAAAATTCACTAGAAGGCAACATAATAAAAATTAGAATTATGGGTTCATTCAATACTTCATATGACATTTGTTTCTCTATAATTTACATTCATAGGTGGTTTTGCTAACTTAGAATCCAGACCTATGTACAAGTTTTTGTCGAGATACTTGTACAAATACCTAACTTAATTGGGTCATTATATGTCTATAATAATCAATTAAATAAGGTTCATTAAGTTAGTGTTTTCATTTGGCTATGTATGGCATTTAGGCGTATGTCTATGCTAATTGCAAATCAGATCACCTAAGTAACGTGAACATACACTATTCAAACTTTAGTCCAATTTAAAATCACTTTGTCGAGTCTCACATAGATTCACAAATCATTCAATTGCTGGCCAAACAATTAAAAGCATTTTGAACAAATTTGAATAAACAAAATGTAAAACCTGACCCTATAAATACATGTCATGACATACATGCACTGAGTAGCATGTTATTATGCTAGAAAAGTCCTAAGAATAGATGAAACTCGGTATTGTACCTAACGGTACACTTGAGTTAATTTAACCTCGAACTAGTTCAAATAGGAATCGTAGGATGAAATTTAATATTTTATAGTTCAGGAATGACTAAAAATGATTATTCAGAGTTCAAAGGTTGATTTGGGGAAAAATTGAAAATTTTGATGTTTAAGGGCAAAATTGTCATTTTGCCACCTAAGATAATAATTTGATCATGGAGTGAAATTTTTGACCAAGATTAATTATTTGGAGTATAATCTAATGATAGGAAGTGAAAAATTTTAATTCCGGCAATTTTCGGAACATAGGAGTAAAACGGTAATTTTGTCGTCTTAGGGTAAAAACTGTAATTTTCACCACCCAAAACTTGTCAAAATTATAGGATTTATTTATTTTTGGTATGAATAACTATGGTATTTCAAGTGGTGAAAAATAAAAGTTTAATGGATGAAATTTTAAAAACGGGCCAATGGGAAAGTGAGACATGGCACTTTTTAATGATTTAATATTATTTTAATAAAAAGTCAGCCCATTTAAACCCCATATTAAGTGATGGCTGCCCATAAGGAGAGAACAAGAAAGAAAATAGAGAGGAAAGGAAGAAAAGAGAAAAACCAAAGGGAAACTAGAAAATTCAAAGGGAAAATCGCGTTTTTCGTCTGTTTACGCATCTAACCGGTAAGATTTTTTGACTTTAACTTGATTTCTACCTTTCTTATGCCTTTGTTTCCATTTAGCATGCTTGAGGAGAGAGATCAAAAAGTGATATCAAGGGCTGGACGAAATTCAAGGGGGGAGGAATTTGAAATTTTGATGTTTTGATTTTTAGTTAAATTGATAGTTTTAGTTAGTTAAATGTGTATAGAAATCAAATTGGGCAAGAAAGCATGAAATTTTCACAATACCCACCCTTGGCTGAATGTTCAATGATGTACAATGATGATGAACTGATTATTATTCTAAGAGAAATGAAGAGAAAATGATGAAAAATAGTTAAATGTGATAGAAAAACAAAGTGGAAGATTTACCGAATCAATGTCCCATTTTTGGCCGAATTTTTCAAGGAGGAAAGTGAGCTGATTTTGGTGATTTTAGAAGGTTATTGGCTGATATTTAATGGTTAGAAATGTTGGAGAGAAAATGGGACAATTTAGAGCTAAAATGGAGCACATTAGCAATTTATCGAGTAAAGTGTCAAAAATAGGTTAATACCGCGTTTAAGCCATTTTAGGCTATTACATTTCATACCATGCATTAGTATAGGATTTAAGTCAATTATATAGTGATTTAGTATCAATGTGGTGAATTGGGTAAATTTTGCAATGTGTTTAGGAGGAGAGCCTTCCAGTAAAGGCAAGGAAGTCATACCCGACGAACAGTGATCGGGGCACTTAAAAAGCAATTAGTTTGTATAAACGGTGAGTAAACCTATTATTATTATAAATTATCTAGAGTTTATTTTTAAATGATCTTTATGTATTTTATGAAACGAAAATGAGATTAAAATGAGATTTTTGATATTTTAGAAATAAATGTGATAAATAAAAATATTTTGTGTTGATTATGAAATTGAGTAATTGGAGGCTGCCAATTATTTTGAAATATATATTTTCCTATGAATGGCTTATGATATATGAGTATATGTGGCTATATATTATAATTACATTGGGAATTTATGTAAGCTGTCTTTCACTATGTAGGCTGGGTAAATAAATAAAAGCCACGTTATACTGTTGAAATTTTATTAAAATTGGTGGGTTTAGTCACTACAATGGCGGGTTTCCGTGGACTGCCTATTAGAGGGGCACGTTAAACCCGATTATATAGTTACTCCGGTAGTAGAGGCAAGGAGGGTAACTCTCGGAGTAGTGTTAGAGTTCACTTCACGTCGAACCCCCATGTGAATGTCTAACTCGGCCAACTCCAAGGAACGGCTTGTTTTAAAAATAAAAATGTGTTTCACATGTAAATATCTTAACAACCTTGGCAGACTTGGTTAGATGCCTCGGCCAAGGTATCCCCAAGGATTAGTTTTGGCTTGAGCCTTGTTTTTAATAAAACTCAGAAGCATTAACAACTGTTTTGGTAAATTACAAATATTTTATGGTTTAAGAAATAAATTGAAAACCTTATGAAATGGTTTGTGATTTATTGTTTAAACTTGCCTCCATGTTACTCGCCTTTAGATATTTATGATAATGTCTGTTTACTCATTGGGATTGTAAAATCTCACCCACCTCCTTTTCAAATATTTCAGGCCTGTGGTAGCTTGTAGATACCGATTTTGTCGAGGATTCCAGTTGACCCCTCTATCTCACAGACAGTAAGTTACTATCACCAATACTTGGTGTACTTAGGGGCCACTTGTCATTATAATTATTATTGTACATTATAACTTTGTAAATTTTTGTATGTATGAATTTATTTTACTTACACGTGTTTCTATAAATGTTGTTTTATATAAAAATGCTATATTTTTGTCTTTTGATTTACTTGAGCCGAAAACGACTGGTAATTGTTTAAAACTGAATGTTTAAAAATGATTGCTCACAAAAAAGGCAAGAAACTGATATGTAAGCCTTGCGAGGTTCTGATTAGCATTCCCGGCAATGAGTGTCAATCGGGATGTCGCGGCGGTTGTCATGGGCCCGAGGAAGGTTTCGGGTCGTGACACAAAACCATACATAGTCATAACAAATAAAAAGAGAAACAAATATTTAGACTACATGTTGAAACTCATAACAATCCAAGAAAAATAGTTTAGCTCATGATAACTGAAGCAAACAACATAATTTCATTAAAACAATTCATGTTCACAATAAAAGAAAAAGAGATAACAAAACTAGAATGAGAAAAAGTATGTTGTCGAAACCAATCTTCACTTCTCTTGCTTTTTTCTAGTTTTTCTCTTGTGGAAAATCACTCTTTTTCTTTGAAAAAGTTGTCGCTCCCTCTTTTCTTCTCAACGAGAAAAAAAACTATTTATAGGCCATTAAAAAGCCTTAGAAAATCAAAACCCGGATACAAAGAAAGAAAAAATAGCCGCTTCGACGCGACGGTGCAGGGTGGCTAGCACCATGAAGTCGACCATTCTGTCTCACTACTCATGCCTACAAGCACCACGACGTTGAGTCCTCTATCTCCCTTCCATGTAGACTACTGCAGTATACTGACTTCGACAAGGATTTTGACCATGATCCAATCAGAACTAGGCAAAGGATAAACATCCAAGTTGTATCTCTTTCTCTTAGCTTTCTAGTGATCTAAAAATCTCATCAATCGAACTTTTGTAGTGTGAGTTATGCCCAAAATACCGAAACATATTTAGTAAAAATTTGCACTTAGCCATCTTTGCGCGGTTCACTTTCATGAATCTTTATGCACTTGAGAATCTTCAAAACAAAAAACTAAATTAGTGATGGCTCAAATTAGGACTTTTAAAATAAAAATGTGTTAAAATTACTCGAATTAAAGTAGTTCAACATGCATTAAACTTAATGATGAAAAACATAAAAACTACTTAAAATCAACTTGAAAACACAAGAACTTAGCTATTTTTAGGAATCAAATGTGGCAAAATAACTCGACATAATAGATTTATCACACCACCAAACTTACTATTTTCCTAGCCTTTGAGCAAAACCTAAGATAAACATAACAAAGTTAAAAACAAATCAAACTAAGAGTATGTTGCACCAAATCATTCATGACCTTTATTTTCCTCATAAATTATCTTGTTTTCCAAACTCAAATCAAAACAAAAATATTATCAAAGTTCACACTACATTCAAATGCAAGTCATTTTTGAATGGATTCCCATGTGTGTGTGAAATCTCTTACAATGAATATTATGCACTCCAGATAGGTTTATGCTTATACAAACTTCAAACTAGTTTAGAGTTTCATATGTTTGCTTTTCATTTCCTTCTCCACAAATGTAGACAAACTGTCATGACTCAAACTCGACGGTCTGTGACTGACACACTAGCCTAACAAGTGAAGCCCACGAAACTCGAGCAAGCCTTTAGTTTCAAATCATACATAAACAACCAAAGGTCTCAATTCATCATATACATATAATATTCAAAGTCAAACACATTAACATTACCCTTGGTACATAATTTAAACATAATATTCATAAGGTCGTACATTGGCCATCAATTCAAGTTCGTACTTAACAGCCCTTACACTCGTTCAAATGGCACATAGTGCCTACATACTTCATAGCCAACATTTACGGAAGCTTGTGACGGACTCAGCATAGTGACCAAAATGAGAACCTGCAGGATGCGAAAATCGATCTGTCAATGGATGACCTTTACCATGCATTGTCCAATGGCCTATTCATCTGAGCATGGTACACAATGGGTATGCCATCTAATACTTAGTAAGTGGTGCAGATAAACAAATTTATATATACATATAAGATCACCTATAAAAAAATATACTACACCTACCAATGCCTCCAAATGTTCTAACTAACATCTCCAAGGTTAGGGGCATATCATAATCTCTAAAGTCTCCACAAATGCCATATATATATATATATATATATATATATATATATATCACTAGGCATATCCTTTAAGCGATTCAAGTCATTCTTCACGGCACACCCTAGTCGCCAAAGTACCATATTAAATCAAATCAAATGTAGCTAAGCTTATCTGAGGCTATCATATATCACACACAAACCAAATCATAGTCATTGAGTGATCTTCCCCTGGACATAGTCTAATCACGCTCGGTGGCCAACCAGTAGATAATCAAATCACTCTCAGGGTAAAGTTGCTGACGGAGAACCAATCATGTGCGTGCCAAAGCAATGGACGGAGAATCAAAATTATCAACCGGAGTAATCTCCCGATGGTCAGCATTACCTGGAGTATTCTCAAACCAGTGGCATTAAATCACTACAGGAGGAATTCATAGTTGGAACTAATAGCACCATCCCTACTTACCACTAAATCTACAAGCACAGAACAAAGTCATAGGGAGACAGACTCCACTCAACTTCAAATCAAATCAACATCTGAAATTCTTCCATTGGGTGGAACGCATATCCAAAAATAAGGCCATCATGCTTTTGACATTCCATATGTCCACTTTGAATCATAAATCACATTTTACAAACTTCAAATTGTCTATAAGCTCGATATGGTACGAAGTGCCTCTAAGTCTCTAAGGCATCAAATGCTCATAATTCATCTAAGGATTCAAATGTCTAGGGTAATCTACTCCTAGACGCTCATCATATCCTCTAGACTTCCGAGTCTAGGCTCACACAATCAACATAGGCCACCCATGTGGCTTGCACTAAGGCACACAATCACACACAATTCCACATACATTTTGTTCTCTAGCCTAGGCACATACATCTAGGCACATATGTGTGTGTATTTACATATATAATCTAATCTAGTACCATGGTAGCACCTCTAACAAGGCGTCATGCATCCCATGCATTTATTTAAACCCATTCACAACGACAAACTGAAGATGCTTCCAGCGCCAAGCTCAACTTCAGCTCCCAATCATCCTTTAGCTTGCCAATGAATTGATTACCTCAACTTCCCCCTTAGGACACATCAAAATATCAAAATATTAATTAAATCCTAGCTTTCAAAAAATGCTAACTTTTTTAAAAATAACTAAATCCTTAGCAATCCAACATATAAGCGTAAATCCTTCAATAACAAGCTAAAACCATACCTTACAAGCTGGATTGCATGAATCTTAGCTCCAAATTCCAGCCAAATTAAGGGAGATTTACCTAAGCCAGAAAAATGGAATTTCTTAGAATCTAACCAACTAAATTAAAAATCAATCGGTAACAACATTTAATCTTACCACAATAGCGGTTCTCCAAGCTCAAATTAGCTCCAAATTGCTCCAAAAATTCGTTCGGGGCTTAGGGTTTTGAGGTGGTAGAGAGAAAGGAAGAGTTAGGGTTTTTGTGTTAAACGAGTAAATGGCCCGAACCCTTTTTTATTTTTTTACCTTAACCCAAGGATATATTGATACATTTGGCAATGTATCAATACATTTGCCTTTATTTCGACTAAATCTATCGATACATTTGGCAAATGTATCAATAGATTTCTGGCAGAATAGCTCACTGCCCAACATGTATCAATAGATGAGGGGAATGTAACAATACTTTTTCCCTTGGGTGCTCTCTGCCTCAAATGTATCAATTCATTTGGATAATGTATCGATACATGTTCATCTTTGGACAAATCTATCAATACATTCTTAAATGTATTGGTAGAAAATCTTCTAGAGGCCTTTATTATTCATCATGCCAAAAATGTATTGATACATAAGGGGATGTATTGATACATTTTCCCTTGTAGGCAGATTTTGAACTTTCAAAACTTCCAAAAATCCAAACTGAACACCCTAAAATCATTCCTGCTTAAATCAAATCCCAATAACCATCATATTGTTGGATTAGGATCTTAGTGGATTAATGTGATTGTGTAAAGCATGGATTTCAAAAATTTCTTTAACAAATGAAGCAAGCAATCCAATTACACAAGCGGAAACACACATTATTATTATTGCAAGTAATATAATCACATCCAAAAAAAATAAAATAAGAATCTATTAAGTAAGAAAATCATACCTTTATTTTGAGATTCTTATTTTCTAACAATACCACACCAATGAATGATTTCTAGACCAAATAAGTTTACCACTTATTCTTCAAGAATACTTTCAACTTGAACCTTGAGTGGACAAAGTGTGGAATGCAAGGCTACAAGATGGCAACTAAGTTTATTCTCTTTTCTTTGGAAAAGCTTGGAGGAGGAGAAGAGAAGAGATGGCTGAAACTTTTTTAAGAAAAAATAAGTTCTATACTTTTCTTCCAATCTCTTCTCTTTTTATTAAAACTCTTGCTTCAAAGGTTTAATCAAAATGAAACACCTTCGAATCAATCTTGACCATCCATTCAAAGTTATGGAAGCGTCAAACATGCTCCATAATTATCAAAATAAAAATTAAAGAATAAATAATTTAATTCTTTAATTATCATTTAGAGTTCTTGATAAAATAAAACTCCTTATTGAATAATAACTCTTATTTTATTATTATCCATCTTTATTTAAAAAAAATTAACAATAAATAAAAGAGTAATAGTCAAATATGGAGTCTCTTTTTATCAACATGGATGTCAAGATTCATTTTGCAAGAATCTTCCTAAAATTATCTTAATTTAAGACAACTCTTGTCTGTAATTAAGACAAAAAAATATTTTATCTTGTCTAAATTCAGACAAATATGTTTTCTTGACTAAATTAAGACAAAATATTTTTCTTGTCTTAAATTAAGGCAAACATATTTTCTTGTCTAAATTAAGACCGAACATGTTTTCTTGTCTAAATTAAGACAAACATGTCAAAAATGCCAATTTTGTACATAATTTAATTAAATAAATTAAAACATGCATTCCAACTTAAACAAGTTGAATTCTACGAAGTTAAGTGGGGAATCTATTTGGACATAGATATTCCAAGCTCCAACAAACTTAGAATTATTCTTAATCTCATTAAAAATAATTCAAGCTTATTAACCATGAAATCACTCCACCATAGATTCATGGTTGCACTCTTGGATTAACTATAATTACAAGAAATAATTCAATATTTGATATTAATTATTAGTTGTCCAATTGCAAGCCTTATATTGTGAACCCTCATAACCATCCAATGACAAAAGGTGAAATTACTGTTTTACCCTTTATGTCAATTTTGTCTCCTAGTCTCAAATTTCATCCAATTAGTGATTCAATACTTTAGATCTAATCTTTTGAGTATCCAGATGTGATGAATAGCTAATTCATCAATCCACTGGGCTCAGATTAATCACCAATCTTCTTGAAATCACTAGAAGTGATCTTAATGCTATGAACTCCATTATCTGGATAGGTTTTCCCAGATGTTCATCTCAATTATAATCCCAAAATACGAAGTCTAGATCAACGCTTTATGATGATCATGCTCATGATAAATCAAAGATTATAAAGAGATTAAACACGAGTCCACTATCCATCAGGATTTCAATTCTATTACAAGCAAATGCATAAGTGCGAGATCAAGATTTAGGTAACGGTAAGACTTAAATTTGATTCTCACATGATTCCAATTCATGTTATAGTGTCATTACTCGAAGTCAATCATTTCGATGATTTGAGACTCATCATTCCCTTGAAATGAATCACATTCGTTTCGTTGGAAGTAATCTGAACACTACAACCTTAACATAATAAAGTGACCAGCTTTATTATATGGCTATGAACAATTTTTATATTCAATTAAAATACATGTCTCCTATGTATAACTCTTCATACAATTATATTTTAATATCTCAATAGAATCTTGGTACCTTAATAACTAGATAATGAATGCTTACTAAAACAAACTCTTCGTCTTATTATCAAAATGTACTTTCATTACAAATAAATTCAATGAATTTAAACATGAGAATATACTTGCTTTCCAGGGCACCATATTCTCAAAATTCCTAACATATATCTCATGTTTTTTGCACATATTTTCTCAAATATAACATCAAATTCAAATCAAAATCTCAAGCTATAGGATTTACTCACATATTTCTCATAAAAATTACCTAAGTGTCAATATACATACTCTCATACACTTGGCATATTTAGTTTACTATCTAAGTCCTCAAAACTTCATATATTTCATAAATCATTCTTAGTTAACTCAGTTCATACAAAAAATTGAGGGTGTTACACTAACAATTAACTAAGGATCCTTAGGACTTTATTCAGCTTGTAACGTGTGGCTAGGGTTGAGGTAGAATATGGGACAATATGTAGCACAAATCACCCTAAGCACATAATTGTTCTAGGACCTCTATAACCTTATTTTTCTTCACCGAATACATCTTTTTCTTTTCCTTTCAATTTTCATTCATCAAACATTTTTTTTATTATTAGTTCAACGCCCCTAAACTTGTTTCTTTCATTGGTAATGGGATGAATGCTTCATAAAAATTTTGCATTTTTCTTTACACTTCATCTTTTCCACTTTTTCATCAAATAACTTAATATATATTTTCTAAAACAATATATATGTTTACGAGTGAAAGTTTTAAAATGGCAAAATTGCTCAAAGGCTAAGCTAATTTATTCATGTGTTTAACCAAAGAAAATGACAATTTAAGCTCAAAAGGATATACTAGGGACAAAAATGTAATTAGGTTAGCTTGTAAAACTCAATCGGTCCAAGGATGGCCTAATTCATCTCCTTAACTAAGTATAGCTTATGATTTCACCTTAAGGAAGAGTCAAACAAATTTTAGAACTCCAAACATGGTTTAAAAAATTTACAATTACATAAGCTTTCTCTAAAGTTACATAATACTTCAATGCAAGAGGTATAATGCTCAATTATGGAAATCTTATCCTACCATGATACTAAACATAAAAATTCACATAACACTCAAACAATATTCAAGTTTACTATAAGCAAAAGATTAACAAGATAATTGGTTATCATCATTGGATAGTTAAATCAAGTAAATTGGCGTAACTAACTCTAGTTCAAAATCTTAAAATATGTATAAAATTAAATGATGAATGACTTAAGTAAACTTAAAGACTAAAAACATAAATGCAAAACAAAACAAACAAAGCTTACAACTAAAATATCCTCTTTCCCAAACTTAAAGCTAACATTGTCCCTAATGTTACTAAAAGTAAAGAAGAGAATACTCCCTTTGGTTCACACCTCTTCCTCCTCGTCTTCATCAGTGTTGGGGTCCTTTGTTGGAAAGCTGGAAATGTACATCCCCATGTGATGTGCGTAGGCTCGGAACATTTGTTCCATCACTCTTGTACACTTTACTTGATGAGCCATGCAGTGTTCTAGATGCTCCATTCTTTGTGGGATAGTTAAGTTTGTCTAGCATGTTGAAGGTCTTGGTGCAAAGGATGAACTCCCACTAGTAGTAGAATGTTGTTGAGCTTCAAACATGTGAATGATGCTAGCATCTAAAAGAACTTGTGGATGCAGTAGTTCCTTATTGCTAGTCCATAGCACACTAGCTTGCTTACACAGTGCGGTGATGAGTGACGGGAACCACAAGCCATCTTTGGGTAAACGAGCAATATAAATAGTGTTATTGAAAATCAATTGACCAATATTGATAGATTTACCTGAAAGAATGGCATAGAGCAACACTGCTCTATCCTTAGTGACGTTGCTGAGGTGCTTTACCAAAAGCATTTTGGCTACCAAGAAGTGGTACCAAACTTATATTCATTATTCATAGCATTCACCTTGAACGAAACCAGAATCCCTTTCGACGTTTTCCATTCAGTATCCAAGTTACATAGTAAATTGATAACCTCATCAAAATTCACATTTCCATTTAAATAATGGCTAAACTTGCAGCCTCTATGTCTAGGGTGTTGTAAAATTGGTTGATTGTATGGCTATCAAAAGGCAATCTACAACCCCTACAAAAAGCAACACCATTTTCGTGCTTGAATGGATTAGCATAAAATTCATGTATAACTGGCATCACTATCGCCTCTAGTTAAGCACAAAATGTTCCCATTTTCTTCCTTCAATTATGTCCAAAATATGTTGATAATGGACGAAAAATACACTAATGCCTCTCTCTGTCACTACGAATTTTTGTAATAATGACTAAGTGTGGCATACCAATGCCTCAACTGATACAAATTTGGACCTATCGAACCCACTACTTCCACTAGTTCTAGCCTTTTTAGGTGCAATAGTATATCGATTCAAAATTTCAAAGGCAAACCACCAAAAATTCAATGCACCTAAAAATTCACTAAAAACTTCACTAATATCACACTAAATTTAATTCTCTCTACACACTAAATTGCATCAAAAATCACCAAACCAATATCCTCTAATATAAAGTGCAGGAAAATTTGACACTATTCACTAGTCTTGACTATCCACTTCTCAAAATTCACCAATTCAACAATTCAAATCTTTAGGCACAATAACTTACAATCCAAAAATATCAAAAGTCAATCAATAATCAATAACAAAATTCATCTATACTAACCAAATTCCACAAAAACAAAGATTATTGCAAGAACTTGGTACTTACTAAAAAATTATGCACTTTTGTTTCTTATTGATGGAAGAATGTTGCTCAAGCTCCTTGAATCTTGTGCTTTTATGCAAAACGATGGAGATTTTTTAAATTTGTTATGAATGGGTAGGGATAAAACTAAGCTTTTGGTAGAGAGAAAGAGAAAAAAATTTTGAAACTAGGGTGTGGAATGAAGAAAAAAGTGTGAAAAGGGTTTAAATAGAGGTGGTGTTACCGTCCCAAAGCCGCGACATTGGCCCTCTAACACCATGGTGATGAGGCCTTGGGTTTGCACTCTTTTTTTTTCTTTAATGCCACAGCCAACCATTTTGGAAAATAGCAACATCCCTATCGTTGCGATGCTAGTGATGTTGCCCTTTTTTTAAAAAAATAAACAAAATAACATACAAACAAGAACACACAAAAAAAAAAGGAATCGAACATAAAAATTTCAAACGTAAAAATTCAAAATTTAACAAAAATATACTAAGGGAAGAAAAACTTGGGTTGCCTCCCAAGTAGTGTTATCTTTATAATCTTTAGCTAGACTCTCTATGTAGCTCAACTAGGGTTTAAAAGACTAATAGAGGAGCATTGACGATCAATGTCACTTCCCCAATAATGCTTCAACCACTTCCCATTCACTTTAAATGACTTGTTAATTGTACCGTCAACAATTTCCACTATACCACGTGGAAACACTCTCGACACAAGAAACGATCCCAACCACCTAAACTTTAACTTCCCAAGAAATAGCTTCAATTGAGAATTAAATAACAATACATTCTGGCCTGGCTCAAATAGGTGCTCAATAATCTTTTTGTCATGTCATTTCTTCATTTTCTCTTTGTATATCTTGGCATTTTCTTAGGCATCTAATCTGATCTCGTTTAACTTATTAAGTTCAAGCAAATGCTTCTCACTAGCCACTTTTAAATCAAAGTTCAATTTGTTTATTGCCCAAAAAGCTTTATGCTCTAACTTAGTTGGAAAATGACATGCTTTGCCAAAGACTAGACGATACGGAGACATATTAATGGGTGTCTTGTATGGGGTCCTATATGCCCAAAGTGTATCATCAAGTTTCTTGGCCCAGTTTTTCCTTGATGGAGACACAACCTTTTCCAAAATTCTCTTGATCTCTCAATTTAACACTTTTGCTTGTCCACTTGTTTAGGGGTGATGAGCAATCGCCACATTATGAGTCATTTCATACTGTGCAAGTAGAGTTATGGAATATTTATTACAGAAATGGCTTCCTTTGTCACTCACTATTGTCTTTACCGTGTTGTATTTTGTGAAAATATTCTTCCTCAAAAACTTCAACACCACTTTAACATCATTTGTGGGCAATGTTGAAGCTTCCACCCACTTTGAGACATAGTCAATACCTAACAAAATGTAATGGTAGTTGAATGAAGAGGTAAAAGGTTCCATGAAGTCAATCCCCCAAATATCAAATATTTCCACCTCTAAAATGCTACTGAGTGGCATTTCGTGTCATCTTGAAATGTTCACCACTTTTTGACACATATCACAATGAAAAACAAAATTGTCAGCATCCTTAAAAAGTGTTGGCCAATACAAACCTAATTGAAGAACTTTGGCTGTTGTTCTATCTCTTCTAAAATGTTCCCTATGCTTCGAAGAATGCTATGAGTCAAAATGCTTTCAACCTCCTCCTTTGGAATGCACCTTCTCAAAAATCTATCTGGACGTTGCTTGAACAAAAACAATTCATCCCACACAAAAAATTTAACATCATGAAAAATTTCTTTCTTTGATGAAATTTAAATTAAAATGGAGGAGTTTACTCACAATATAGTTTATGTAATTAGCATACTAAGGTAATTGCTCGTGATCAACAAGTAATAATTGCTCCTTAGGAAAATTCTCATTGATCAAAGTCAAATCCTTACATTGGTCGTCATTCTCCAAGTCGAATTCTTGTAGCAACAATATCCTCCTTATCAACTTTGTCTTGACATTTTTCTTAGCAATCACATACTTAATTGCAGAGTGATCAGTAAAAACAATAACTTTCATGCCAATCAATTAATAAAAATCTTATCAAATGCATAAACAACAACTAATAGTTCTTTTTCAATAGTAGTGTAATGCATTTGAGTTTCAGTTAAGGTTTTGCTAGCACAATATATAGAATAAAAAACTTTAGCTTTTCTTTGTCTTAAAACTACACCGAGAACATAGTCACTAGCACCACACATAAGCTCAAATGGGAATGATTGATCAGGAACTACAATAATGGGTGCAGACAGTGGCAAAGTCAAGATTTTATATTTGAAGGGCGAAAATGAAAATTTTAATATTTAAGGGGGCAAAATTATTAAATTTTTTAAAAATAAAGGTAAAATTTTAAAATAAAATAAATATATATATATGTATATATTGAAATTTTAAGGTGGTGGGGGCCCCTACTAGCCCCCTCCCTTTGCCTCTGGGTGTAGAGATTTCTCCACCGTATCTAAAAAGATAGTCATCATGCATCATTGAAATGTAGCTAGAGAATTGCAAAGTCCAAATGGCATCCTCCTAAAAGTGAAATTGCCATAAAGGCAGGTAAAGGTTATTTTCTCTTAATCCTCCGGAGCTATCACTATTTGATTGTACCCATCCAAGAAATAATAGAACTCCTTTCCAGCTAACCTATCTAGTATCTGATCAATAAATGATAAAGGAAAATGATCTTTTATTGTGGCCTTGTTAAGCATCCAGTAGTCCATGCAAATTCTCCATCCAATTATTGTCCTCGTGGGGATAAGCTCATTGTTCTTATTTACCACTACTATCATCCCACCTTTCTTTGGTACACAATACACCGGACTGACCCATGCACTATCTGAAATAGGATAGATAGTGCCAATGTTTAGCCATTTGATGATATTTTTCTTCACCACCTCATTCATGATCGGATTCAATCTTCTTTAATGCTTGATAGTGGCTTTGTGATCATCCTCCAATAAAATTTTATTCATACATATCAAAAGCGTTATCCCCTTTATGTCTGCAATTGTCCATCCCAATGCCTTCTTATGTTCTCTCAAAATTCTCAATAGCTTATCTTCCTGCTTGTTAGTAAGAACAGATGAAACAATCACAAAAAGAGTAGACAAGTTACCAAGATATGCATACCTCAAATGATTTAGCAAAGGTTTAAGCTATACTTTAGCTGGTTCTTCAATAGATGGCTTCATTGGTAAGGATGAAAAAAAAGAGAAATCTAATGTCTCAAATTGTGTTCCCAAGACACAAGATGGAGCATTCAACACATTTACACATTTAATAACATCTTCATTACTTGTCTCAAAATCAACAATCAAGGTAGCTTCAAATGGGTCAATAGAGTGGCTTTCCCTAAAAACTTCACTTATGACCTTATCAACCACACTCATTGCAAAACACTTATCACAATCGTTAGTATACTTTAAGGCTTTAAAAATTTTAAAGGTCACCTCTTGATCTTCTACTCGCAAAGTAAGCTTTCCCTTGTCCACATCGATGAGTGCTTTAGTAGTGGGTAAGAAAGGTCTCCCAAGGATGATAGGAACCTTTCTATCTTCTTCCATATCGAGTACTATGAAATTCAGAAGAAAGATGAACTTATCAACTTTCATAAGTAGATCTTCTATTATACCTCTCAAATATGTAAGGAATTTGTCTGCTAGCTGTAAGAATACAGTGGCGGGCTTAATTTCCCCCAAACCCATCTTATTGTAGATAGATAAAAGCATCAAATTAATGCTAACCCTCAAATCACTCAAAGCTTTAGAAAAAAATAATGCACCAATAGTACACATAATAGTAAAGTTGCTAAGGTTCTAAAGCTTTAGAGGAAGCTTATTCTATATGATTGCACTACATTCCTCAGTGAATGCCACTATCTTAAACTTTCTCAGTCTCCTTTTCTTGGACAAGATATCCTTTAGAAATTTCACATATAAAGGCATTTGCTCTAAAGCCTCCACAAAAGGAATGTTGATCTGAAGTTTTTTAAACACCTCTATAAATTTCTAAAACTGGCTCTCTTCCTGTTGTTTCTTGAAGCGTTAAGAAAAAAGTGGTGGTGGTAAAGTTGCCTTTGCCTCATTTTCTTGACACTTCTCACAAAAACTTACAATCTATGTCTCACTCTCAACTATTTTACCTTTATATTCAAATTGTTTTGGGTTACTTTCAACTTCCTTGCCACTTCTCAAGCTAATTGGCTTTTACATGTTCCTTACCTTCCCTCATCAGATTTGCCTATGTATCATTGAGTAAGGTTCTTTAAGCTTTGTTGAGTTGGTGAGTTGATCAACTTGGGTCTCAAGGTTTCTCAGCGAGGCCATTTGATTATGTATAAGGGAGTCGGTCTTGGCCATGTACTACATCATCAATTCCTCCATAGATGGTTTCTTCTCTAAGATAAGAGCTTTTCCTTGCTATTGGAACCTAGGATGTTTGGCCTTGGAGTTGAAAATGATATCTAATTGTTAACCCAAGAAAAGTTTGGATGGTTCCTCCACCCAAGGTTATAAGTGTTTGAGTAAAGGTTATTCTGTTGTCTATTCCCCACAAACTGAACTGTCTCTGTGCTACTTGGACATTGATTACTTGCATGCCCATCTCCACAATACTCACAAACTACAAAAAGGCTTTTAACCAAATTAGCACTAAAAGAATCAAGTTTTTTAGTTAGAGCTACTATTTGTGCTAATAATATTGAAATGGCATCCACGTTGGGAACTCCAGCTACTCTTCTATTCATTGATGATTCTGATGGCCAATGGTAATTGTTCGATGCCATCTCTTCCAATAGATCGTACGTTCTATCGACTTTGCCATGAAAGCTTTTCCCACAGCGGCATCAATAGTTGTTCAAACCTGACCTCTCAATCCATTTAGAATGTCTGCACTTGAAGCTAATTTGGAAGACTATGATGAGGGCAACACTTGAACAGATCTTTATATCTTTCCTAGGCTTTATACAATGATTCAGCATCTAATTGCATGAACAATGTGATATCATTCCTTATCTTCGCTATCTTGGTCAGAGGAAAGAATTTGGTAAGGAACTTTTGAGCAAGGTCATCTCATGTTGTGATGGATCAAATAGAAAATGAGTTCAATCACACTTTCACTTTGTCTCTTAATGAAAAAGGGAAAAGTCTCAAACGGATTGCATCAACTGTGACTCCATTGTGTTTAAAGCTGTCACATATCTCCAAAAAGTTCAGGATGTGGGCATTTGGATCATCATTTAGAAGTCTCCCAAACTGGACTAAAGTTTGGATCATGGTGATAATGGCTGGCTTAATCTTGAAATTGTTGACTTGAATAGTTGACCTTCGAATGTTCGATAGAAGTCCTTGTACCAATGGAATAACATAACCCCTTAAGTAATTATTCTCTTCTACGACTTGCTTTTGGATTTGCTGCTCGTCTTGTCAATCAGCCATCATATTAGTCTAAGCAAAACCTTGTTGATTTTGTTGTCCAAGTCTTTCAGATGTTCTCTCGATCTCTAGATCATAAGATACACTCAACAAGCTTTTAACACTTTTCATACAATGATGGAACGTACCCAAAAAACAAAAAAAGAAAACCTCGAATTAAGACTAATTTGTGAATATTAATGTTAGCAAAATAAATAGAAAACACTAATCCCAAACAATGGTGCAAAAAACTTGTTGTCAATTTAGTACACGTAAGTATACGTATCGAACAAGTAATATAGACAGTAAGTCCAAGATCATATCTCACAAGGATTTGCTCTTAGATTTTCACTAAGTACTAAAATTATGACAAATTACTCTTATTCAAATAACTCAATTTTGCTAAAAAGTAATTGCAACTAAATTTAATCAAACACTAAACAAATTAACAAAAACTAAAAATTCACTAAAGAGGCAACAGATTAAAACCTAGGATTATGGGTTCATCAACGCTCATCTAACATCTGTTTCTTTTATTGTTTACATTCATGGGTGCTTTTGCTAACCTAGAATCCAATCCAATACTTAACTTAATTGGGTCACTATATGTCCATAGTAATCAATTAAATGAGGTTCATTAAGTTAGTGTTCTAATTTGGCTATGTATAGCATTTAGGCTATGTCTACCCTAATTGCGAATCAGATCACCTAAGTAACGTGAATATACATTATTCAAACCTTAGTCCAATTTAAAATCATTCTGTCAAGTCTCATCTAGATTCACAGATCATTCGATTGCTAGCCTGACAGTTAAAAGTATTATGAACAAATTTGAATAAACAAAACCATACCCATTCATAATAAATAAAAAAAACAAATATTCAGACTACATGTTGAAATCCACCACAATCCTAAAAAAATATTGTAGCTCATGATAATTGAAGCAAACAACATAATTTCATCAAAACAATTGATGTTCACAACAAGAAAAAGAGATAATAAAACTAAAGTGAGAAAAAGTTTTCTGTCAAATCCAATCTTCACTTCTCTTACTTTCTTCTCGTTTTTCTCTCGGGCAAAATCACTCTTGTTCTTTGAAAAGCCATTGTTCCCTCTTCTTTTCTCAACTAAAAAAGACCCATTTATAAGCCATTAAAGAGCCCTAAAAAATTAAAACCCAAATGCAAAGAGAGAAAAAAAATACCCGCTCAAGTGTCGCAGCGTTGGGTGGCTGGCGCTAACCATTCTTTCCTGCTACTCATGTCTTCTAGCACCATGGCACTGGCCCTTCAAGGCAAAGATGCTAAGTCCTTTATCTCCCTTCCGTGTAGATTGCTGCAGTGTTCTAACTTCAACAAGGATTTTGACCACGATCCGATCAGAGCTGTGTTCACTTCACATGTTTTTTATGATAACAAAACATTCCTTAGTCATTAATGTCTATATTATTTAAATGTACGAGAATAAATTCTCGCTACATAGAGAAACTCTTAGGTTTGGGTCAGAAATCTATGCTCTGAATTTCGCTGTAGCGAAAGTGAATCTTACTGCAGCGAGAAACCTCGAGTGGTTTAAAAATTATGTTTCGAATTTTCGTTGCAGCGAGAAACCCTTTGTCATCTCTGTCATACTTGTTTTGCTTGGATATTTATTAAAATTTTCATTCTTTTCAACTTCATGGATTATCATGGATTTTCAACATGAAGGGATAAATTAATCAAGTTTGAAATGAGGGGTTTTTGGTAAGAAATCAAACTAAATTGCATTATTTTTAAAACACGTGCATCATGATTTCCACATATTCCTTATCGATTGCGTGTTCCCTTCCTATGTTCACTCACTAGGTTTATACTCACTCTTTTAAATTGCAAGTTTTCATATTCATAGACAGTTGAAACCTAGATTGAGGCATCCACACTGCAATTCACCCTTGGTAGGTTTCATGGCATTCGATAGTCGTATCCTCACCCAATTCACTCCGCTGGAAGTCAAAAGTATTTTGCCTGTGTATACACATACGTAATGTAAACTTTTGTGATATATGTCATAAACCGTATATGCTTATTCAGATTAATGTTGCCACTATGAGTTGGCTACAATTGACACTTTTGGCTTGATATAAATGCAAGTGTTTAGTTGTCATAGTACATTCTTAAAGTACCTATTATCATGAATAATGGTATGTGCTTTAGAAATATTTGACGGAACAATGAATAGGTTACATAAGAAAGGCTTGTTTGGGCTTAGTGGGACGTGCTCATTGGGCCTATGCACTAGTCATGGCCCAAAAATTAGGGATTGATAGACTTAGTATCAGAGCCCTAGGTTGTCTAGGTCCTAAGATTTTCATTATTGGTCCAGCGGAGTATCGGATCTTTATGTGGAAACCTCGGTTGTGAATTGTGAACCGCAGCACATTTTACAACTAAAAAACCGTATAAATTCTCTATTCTAGAAACCACCTTTTCTCCTAAGTTATAATTGTAAAATGTGTTTAATAATAGGTATTTGCTCTTCTCTATGTAAGAATGTCGCCTAAGACACAAACCGCCTTGAGACGGATAGGGGAGCAAGATGCTCCTAATGAGATGACGGGTAGGCCACGGGCACCCACCCCTAAAGGGCGAGGCAGACGTGGCCGGACCACTAGGTCAAAAAGGGCGAACACACCTGCGAGTAGACATGAGAAGGAACAACCTCTAGGTGACGCAGATAGACACTGAGCTGGGGGCATTACTATCGAGGACTTGGTTGTAGGTCTACAGGGAGTTCATAGGGTTGTGGAGATGATGGCAACCCGTATAGATGACATACAAAAGATAGTAGAGGGGAGACATGCAGCTTAGGAGTCCTCTAATTCACAGGGACAGGCTGATCGTCAACACATAAAGGTTGAAAAGGGTCATGTAGAGGTTTAACTTCCTAACTTCCTAAAACTTAAATCTCCATCATTTATCAGGTCTGATGCATCGAAAAGACCCCAGGTTTTCTTAGATAAGATGGAAAATATTTGTGAGGCCCTAGGATGTTCTAATACTAGATTAGTTAAGTTAGCCACTTTTCGATTAGAGGATGTGGCACAAGAGTGGTATGGCTCCTTACATAAAAGAAAGCTGATGGATGCGACACCATTGACTTGGAATGAGTTCAGTACAGCGTTCCTGAATCGATTTTAACCTACCAATGTATGAAATACGAGAGCTAAAGAGTTTGACGCATTAATACAGACCTCAAATATGACGGTGTCAGAATATGACATCAAATTCACACAGTTGGCTCGGTACAAGCCTTATCTAGTTTCTACAGAAGAAATGAATATTAGAAGATTTATGGATGGGCTAGTGGAGCCATTGTTTAGGACTGTGGCATGTCAAGATTTCGATACCTACTCCACAACAGTGGATTACACTCAGCGGATTGAGATGAGGACCAGTGAGAGTAAGGCTATGAGGGATCTAGCAAAAAAGGGTCAAGACAGAAGGCTATCAAGGTCGTAGAGACTTTAGTAGTGGTATTTCGTCTTCTAGTAGTCAGGGCCCACAGAGAGACTCACAATTATCCCAACAGGTTAGTGACGTGACTAATGCCAGAGTTGGATCATGGTCGAAAACTTTTAGTGGGGGAAGGCAGCAAGATTCAAGGTAAGGTAATCAAGCTATCGATCATTACAATACTTGTGGGGTACGACATAAAGGACGATGTTTTCATGCTACAAGAGCTTGTTTCCTCTGTGGACAACTTGAGAATATAAGGAGGAATTGCCCGATGGCTCATTAATCACAAGATTCTACTCATAACTTTACTCAGCCAGTTTTATTTGTTCCTTCAGTAGTCGCTTCATCTGATCGGGGGGCTAGTGGATCAAGGGGTAGAGGTATTGTTACTTCCTCCCAGAAAAGGCCGTTTGGGTCCGAACATCAGAGTTCTGCTGGTAAGGGCCATGCTAGGGTATATGCTTTAACACTGCAAGAGGCCCAGCCATCCAATGCAATGGTCTCAGGTACTCTCTCTATTTGTGATATGAATGCTCGGGTATTGTTTGATCCTGGTTCTACCTACTCTTTTGTCTCTTTATGTTTTGTCAGGTATTGTTTGACCCAAGTTCTACCTACTCTTTTGTCTCTCCATGTTTTGCACCTCGGTTGTGTAAGGATCGTGTTAGAAGAGAAAAACAATTAATGGTGTCTACCCCTTTAAAAGAGGTAATTGTGGCAGAATGAGTATATGAGTCTTGTGTAGTTCGAATCAAAAACAATGACACTTTGGTGAATCTAGTGGTGTTAGACACCTTAGATTTTGATATGATCTTGGGAATGGATTGGCTATCACCCTGCCATGCTAGTGTGGACTATTACCATAACTTGGTTAGATTTGATTTTTTAGATGAGCCACCATTTAGTATTCAGGAGGATAATAGCAATGCTCCAACCAATTTGATATCAGTTCTGTTTATCAGTAGGCTATTAAGATAGGGTTGTTCAAGTTACTTGGCTATTGTGAAGGATATCCAAGCGAAGGTCGGAGATATAAGCTAAGTGTCGGTAGTGAATGAGTTTATGGATGTATTTCCCTAGGAACTACCAAGTTTGCCTCTTGAGCGAGAGATTGAATTTTGCATAAACTTGATTCTCGACACTAGACCTATATCCATATCTCCATACCGAATGGCACCGGCGGAGCTTAAGGAACTCAAATATCAGTTGGAAGATTTGTTAGATAAAGGTTTTATCCACCCTAGTGTCTCACCATAGGGAGCACCGATGCTATTTGTAAAGAAGAAAGATGGGTCACTCATATTGTGTATTGACTACCAATAACTTAATAAAGTGACGGTGAAGAATAAGTACCCCCTTCTGAGAATAGATGATTTATTTGACTAACTACAAGGAGTACAATGTTTCTCTAAGATAGATCTACGGTCTAGGTACCATCAATTAAGGATTAAGAATGAGGACGTACCAAAGACCACATTTCAAACAAGGTATGGGCATTATGAATTTTTAATAATGTCATTTGGACTTACAAATGCCCCTGCAGCATTTATGGATTTGATGAACCGAGTGTTCAAACCTTATTTGGACAAGTTTGTGGTGGTATTTATTAATGACATTCTAATATACTCGAGAAGCCGAGCAGAGCATGAGCAACACCTTAAGATAGTGCTCCAAACTTTGAGAGAACATCAATTGTATGCCAAGTTCTCCAAGTGTGAGTTTTGGGTTGAAAGTGTTGCATTCTTGGGACATGTGGTCTCTAAAGATGGGGTACAAGTTGACCCAAAGAAAGTGGAGGTAGTAGAAAAGTGGCCAAAGCCAACCTCAGTTACAGAGATTATAAGCTTTTTGGGTTTAGCCGGCTATTATCGTCGTTTTGTGAAGGATTTCTCCAAGATAGCCGCTTTTCTGAGTAAGTTAACACACAAGTACATAAAGTTTGTGTGGTCTAATGCTTGTGAGGAAATCTTTAAGAAGCTTAAGACTTGTCTCACCACAGCTCCAGTATTAAGCCTACAGGTAGGCATAGGGGGTTATATGGTATTTTGTGATGCATCACGGGTTGGTTTAAGGTGTGTATTAATGCAACATGGGAAGGTGATTGCGTATGCATGAGGCAACTAAAAAGGCATGAACAAATTACCTCACACACGATTTAAAGATGGCAGCAATCGTGTTTACCTTAAAGATTTGGAGACACTATTTGTATGGTGAGACATGTGAGATATATACAGATCACAAGAGCTTAAAGTATATATTTCAGTAGAGAGATTTAACTTGCGACAACGTAGATGGATGGAGTTACTTAAGGATTATGATTGTACTATTCTTTACCATCCCAGCAAGACAAATGTAGTGGCGGACGCCTTGAGTCAAAAATCGATGGGGCGCCTGGCACATATCTCTACAAACAGAAGATCTTTGATTAGGGAGATGCATAGCTTGGGAGACATGGGTGTGCATTTTGAAGTTTCAGAGACAAATGCATTGTTAGCACATTTTAGAGTTAGGTCAATCTTAATAAATTGAATCAAAGAAGCCCAAAGTAAAGATGAGTTCGTAACTAACGCCTTGGAGGACCCTCAAGGAATTAAAGGAAAAATGTTTACTAAAGGCACAGATGGAGTATTGAGGTATGGAACCAGACTTTATGTGCCCAATAGTGATGGATTGAGGAGAGAAATATTTGAGGAGGCACATGATAGCCTATATGGTACATCCAGGGGCTACAAAGATGTATCAAGACTTGAAAGAGGTATATTGGTGGGAATGACTTAAGAAAGATGTAGCTAAGTTTGTCTCCAAGTGCCTGGTTTGTTAGTAGGTTAAGGCCTAGCATCAAACGCCTGCAGGGCTACTACAGCCATTACTAGTGCCCGAATAGAAGTGGGAGCATGTTGCAATGGACTTTATAATGGGTTTGCCTCGAACTAGTGGGGGCTACGACTCAATTTGGATCATAGTAGACCGGTTAACGAAGTCAACTCATTTTTTTTTGGTTAAGACTACTTACGGGGTTGCCCAATACACTCGAGTTTATGTAGATGAGATAGTACGCCTGCATGGTATCCCTATTTCTATAGTATCTAACAGAGGAGCACAGTAGGTTCTGGGGAAATTTGTAGGAAGCGTTGGGCACTAAGTTGGATTTCAGCACGGCTTTCCACCCTCAAACTGATGAGCAATCTGAACGAACAATACAAACATTAGAAGATATGTTGAAGGCATGTGTAATAGACCTTGGTGTTAGGTGGGATCGGTATCTACCCTTAGTGGAGTTTGCTTACAGCAATAGTTTCCAAGTTAGCATCCAAATGGCACCATTTGAAGCATTATATGGATGGAGGTGCAGGTCACCCATTTGATGGCTAGAAATGGGAGAAAAGAAACTCTTGGGGCCAGAATTGGTACAGGATGCCATCGAGAAAATACACATGATTCGTCAGAGGATGTTATCAGCACAAAGTAGACAAAAGTCATATGCTGATAACAGGTGGAGAAACTTAGAGTTTCAACTGGGGGATCATGTATTTTTTAAGGTTTCACCAACAAAAGGGGTAATGAGGTTCAACAAGAAGGGAAAATTGAGCCATCGATATATAGAAGCCTTCGAGATCTTAGAAAAGGTTAGAGCAGTAGCATACCGTTTGGCACTACTGCCAGACCTCTCGAATATCCATCCCGTATTTCATGTGTCAATGCTTAGGAAATATAACCCAGATCCATCTCATGTAATACGGTATGAAACCATTCAGTTGAGGGATGACTTAACCTATGAGGAACAACCAGTAGCTATCCTTGATAGGCAAGCCAAAAAGCTTCGTTCAAAGGATGTAGCCTCAGTGAAAGTGTTAGGGCGAAACCACACCAGTGAAAAGGTAACGTGGGAAGCTGAGGAGGAGATACGAACAAAGTATCCGCACCTCTTTGATACGTAAAGGTACGCTACCTTATAATTGGATTTAAATTCGAGGACCGAATTTCTTTTAATGGGGGAGAATGTGAGACCTCGACATCTATAGACCCATTACTAGAATAGACGCAATAACACGGACTAGGGGTAATTTTGTCATTTCTTATGGTGAGCTCCTAGAAGTAGTTTTCTAATGTTATTAAGGTATAAGTAGGCTTAAAGAATAGATGAATGATGGTAAAGTAAATGAAGAAGATATAAATATTGATAATTTTCATAGTAGAGGTAAAATGGTCATTTTGCACCTCGAGCCTAAATATTTAAGTTTTCGTGAACCCAAGTACTTTTAGACTATTATGGACTTTGTCTCAGTGTCAAAGAAGTAAAAAAATTGTAAAAAGGTAAGGGGAAGATAAAGTGACCTTGTTAAGGGCATTTTGGTAATTTAAGTGAGAATTGGATAAACTTGAAGCATAAATATCTAACACTCCAGCAGCTTTTTTTCATTTTTCCAATAGCTCTTCTTCTTCCTTTCATCTTTCTCACGTTTTTTCACCTACCATGGAAGCTTGCTTTGAAACCTCCATAAATTTTCTCAAGTTAACCCCAATTTTCATGCTCTTATGCACCTTTTCACAAGGTTCTTTGTGCTCTTTTACTCTTTCACCTTAAAACCCTTAAAAGTCTTATTTTGATACTTTCTCTCACTAGCTAGGTGTTTTAGAGAGAGAAAAAAGACTTCTTATACTAGCTTGAGGACTTTTGAGAAGGAGTTTACTTACAAAGCTACCAAGGTGAATAATGAAATTGAGTTGATTTTTAAGTTGTTGAGAATGGCTAGTGGTTAGATTTGTGAGTGTTTTCTAGTTGAGGTAGTTTATTCATCTTAGTGTAACTAGAATAGTGAAAATAGATTGCCACTTAATGGTAGTTCGAAGCTAGCTAGGAATAATTAGTAAAACATGATTTAAGAGATAGCTTTTAGAATTATGGTTATGTGAATTGAGTTGATTTGTGATGCTATTGTGTGCAATAGGTTCCAAAGAGACTCCACATCCCCATTCAGACCATCAGTGGAAGTTGGAGTCAATTTAAGAATCAACGAGGACAGGTGAGTGAACTTGCATTTAAATTGTTTTGGGAAATGCATTGGTATTTGGATGAAGCATGTGAATGATTTTTATTTGATTTTTCCTTAAAGTTTATGCATGGGAACAAGCCTTTATTGAAACGTGTTATGTTGTGAGTGTGCAATATGATGAATCCTCGTGCCCCTATATTATGTTGATTTATATATATATATATATATATATATATATATATATATATATATATATATGTTGTGTGTTAATAGTTGATATTGTGTAACAAATATAACCCTGCGTGTGTGTGATGTGGGGGATGCACATGCTGGTGATGATGGGGTGCGGAAGTGTGGATGATGATATTGCTTGTGTAAGTAGGGTGTGCACACGATAATATTAAAATGTGCGAGTAAGGAGTGCACATGATGATATTGCCTTGTCCATGTAAGGAGTGCACATTGGTTAAGTGAGGTGGTGGTATACATGTTTATATATGTTTATGTATGCATATACGATAAAAAGTTTATGATTATAATATGTGAATGTATTGCATGTTGAATCTTGAAAATTGTTAAATACTTTCAAATTGATTTTTATTGCAGCACAAAATGGATTTTTATTGCAAAAGGTTCCTTTTTACTTAAGTGCCCTATTTCTTGCTGCACCGAGAATGCATTTTCGCTACAGCAAGAAACTCTTAAGTGGTGAAGGCATTGCACTAGCCCTGGTTTCGCTGTAGTGAGAATCTTGTAATGGTTTTCACAGGAGTGAGAAACTCTTGGATTTAGGTCAGAAATCTATGCTCTAAATTTCGCTACAGCAAAAGTGAATCTCGCAGCAACGAGAAACCCTCGAGTGGTTTCAAAATTGTGTTCCGAATTTTTGTTGTAGCAAGAAACCCTCTGTCATCTCTGTCATACTTGTTTTGCTTGGATATTTATTGAAATTTTCATTCTTTTCAACTTCATGGATTATCATGGATTTTCAACATCAATGGATAAATTAATCAAGTTTGAAATGAGGGGTTTTTGGCAAGAAATCAAACTAAATTGCATTGTTTTTAAAACACGTGCATCATGATTTCCACATATTCCTTATCGTTTGCTTGTTCCCTTCCTATGTTCACTCATTGGGTTTATACTCACTCTTATAAATTGCATGTTTTCATATTCGTAGATAGTTGGAACCTAGATTGAGGCATCCACATTGTAACTCACCCTTGATAGGTATCATGGCATTCAATAGTCATATCCTCACCCAATTCACTCCATTGGAAGTCAAAAGTATTTTGCTTATGTATATGCATACGTAATGTAAACTACTGTGATATATGTCATAAACTGTATATGTTTATTTAGATTAATGTTGCCACTATGAGTTGGCTACAATTGACATTTTTGGGTTGATATAAATGCAAGTGTTTAGTTGTCATATGACATTATTAAAGTACTTATGATCATGAATTATGGTATGTGCTTTAGAAATATTTGACGAAACGATGAATAGGTTACATAAAAAAGGCTTACTTGGGCTTAATGGGTTGTGCTCATTGGGCCCATGAGCCGGTCATGGCCCGAAAATTAGGAAGTGACAGTATCGAACAAGTAATATAGACAGTAAGACCAGATTATCATTTCCACAAAGATTTGTTTCTAAAGTTTCACTAAGTACTAAAATTATAAAACAAATTAATCTTATTTAAGTAATCCAAAAATTGAAGAAAAACTAATTAAAAACAATTAAAAATTAACACTAAATAAACTAACAAACTAAATAGGTTGAGAAAAACGGTATATTAAAGACCAAGGATTATGAGTTCATTTGACATTTTAACTAATACTAGCTTTAATTGTTATTTATCTTTCTTGGGTGGTTTTACTAACCTAGAATCCAAAGCTATAGACAAGTCTCTATCTAGTTGCTTGTACAAATACTTAATTTAATTAGTTCACTATATGTCTATAGGAATCAATTAAATTAAATTCATTAAGCAAGTGTCCTAATATGGCTGTGTGGCAATTGGTGTATGTCTACCCGAATAACGAATCAAATTACCTAAGTGACGTGAGCATATACTACTCAAACCTTAGTCTAATCTAATATCCATTTATTGAGTCTGAATTAGATTAACAAATCAATTAATTGTTGGCCAAGCAATCAAAAGCATTAAGAACATATTTGAATAAGCAAAACTATAACCATTTATAGTAAATAAAAGAGAAACACATATTCAGATTACATGTTGAAATCCACCACAATCCTAGAAAGATATTTTAGCTTATAATATCTAATAAAATTACTATCCAAATAAATTTAGCCATGAATCCAAGTCAAAGAAAATAAGAAAAACACAAAAGTAGAGAAAAAAACTAATTATTGAAGCTTTGCAATCTCAATTCACTCTTAAATTCTCTTATTTTCTTATTTTGTTCTTGACTCCAAACCTCTAGAATAGTTGCTTGCTACTTCCCCCTTTAAACCTCTGAAAAAAGTCCCTTAAATAGGCTCTAAGGAACCTAATTTTCAAAATTTCGTCAAATTTTTATTTTTAGAAACTCAAGGTAGCGCTGCGAAGCCAAGACAGAATTTGGTAGCGTTGCAGTGCTAATTCTTCAACACTGTGGTGCCATGCTCTCAAGTTTTGGTGTGATGCGGCCATCTAGCCCAGCGCTCCAACTACAAATTTCCAACGCTGTAGCGGTGGTTCCTTTAGTGCCATGGCCTCAGTCGCCCTACTGCCTTGTGCAAAACTTCATCTATTGAGCATCATTCAACTTAATTTTCACCTCTAAATGATCTGAATTGGGCAAAGTAGTAAACATGAAAGTTTTAACCATGTCTCTTAAATTTCCAATGGCCCTAGAATAACATCAATTGGACTTCAGGAGTGAAAGATATGCTCCAAATACCGCATCATGCTTAGTCTATGCATACTACTGCAATGCTTTGACTTAGATAGATATTTTAACCATTATCTGATTAGAACTGGTCAAAGTGGTAAACATAAAAGTTGTAGCGTTTCCTCTTAGCATTTTATTGGTCTAAGAATCACTTCATTTGAATTCTGTATAAAGAGATATGATCAAAATACCATAATATATACAAATGAAGCCATCACCATACTTGCACGAATTTTCATTGAATGAGCCTTTTTTTATCAAATTTCCTACAAAAGCAAAAAAAGAAACTAGAAATAACTATTCTCAAAGTAATGGGTGATGATTGAGTTATAATGTAGAGGCATGTAGGATCAGAGTAAGACCAACACAATGGTAGAATCAACGATCGAGTTTAAGCGTAATGATCTTCCAAGCATTGATGAAATAATTGGGAAAAAGGTAACGAGGGCTTCTCGTCCAAGGGTGAGGTTGATCGAAATCTTGTTTACCACAAGGCTAAGATTGATGAAAAAAGTAAAGTAATGAAAGACTTCAAGTGTTATTAACATAATGGTCTCCATCGAGTGAGGGAGTGCCCAAATAAAAAGAATCTTTTAGCCATTGGAAGTACTGAAGGTTAATCCGAAAGTGAAAGTAATGAATGTCATCCGTAATTGAAAGCCAAAGTAAATGGGTGCCATTCAAGTGTACCAAGGACCTGAGACTTCCAAGGTACTAAAGAACTGAGGAAAACTCATGAGGGCATTGCGATTAAGCGCTATCAGAGTGTGACGTGAGGTACAGACTTCTCGAGCACCATATTAAAGGTTGAGTAGACAATTAATAAGGAAAAAAGGTAGGTGAATGCATGAAAGATCAATGTTTCCTTAGAAACAAGGGCATTGTTGCTTTAGTAAGGAATGGTTCACGAGTCAAGCTACGAGGCACAAAAGGTGCCATCCAAGTGTTAAGACAATAGCCACTAAGTTGTGAATTGACAAAAAAATGACTCTCAAGCCAAAGCTGTAGCCTACCTAAGTAGATAAGCCAAGCATGTAGGTTGGTTATGAGCTAGACGACCTAAACGCGGAGACAAGCAATAGCCTAACCAACAAAACCAAGCAAACTACCTTGTCAACACTAATGGTTACTAGCCCTCAAGCAAATCGACCTTGATCCCTTGTCAAACCAGGCCATCTCTACTCCTTTTAACCATTGTAAAAGGTTACCTTGGCTTATAAAAGAGACCCCCACCCCTTTATACATTTGATGAGCAATTATATAGAGCTTTCTTGCCTTCGCTCTTTACTTCTTTATTTGTTTACTTAACTTAAGATAAAGCTAACCTTTAAAAGGAAAAGGCTATTAAATTGTCTTAGGCAAAGCTTAAGGGAGTGAGTGAATGCCTAAGGTCGCATGTTGGCTTGGTGGAAGATAAACACGTGACATACACACACAAATTAGCATTTCGCATTATTGTATCAGAGTCTTCAAAACTTATAAGATATAAAAAAAATACATATATCTAATTGGCATCTCATAAAAAAATTAAATTTTTAAATTTAAAAAGAACCTAGTAAGAAGCATTAAAAAATTGATAAAGATAAAAAATTATATGAGTGGTTTTGAATTTAAAAAGAAAATTATTTTAACTTTAATCATTTCCATACGCAAAATTTATGTTAAAAAGAATTTCTTGGCTCTAATTAAGTTATCACATTACTAGTTAAAACTCAATGGTGATGGCCTTATTAAGTACCCACAAGTATATTTGTTTGATTCAACTTGTTAACATGGTTTGATTATTTGTTAAAGGCTTCTCTCACTTAAAATAATTTAACAATTTATTACAGTTGCTTTCGTAGTTAGCTTTATTTCAGTAGATAATAGTTGTTTAATATATAAATTTGTAATTATTTTTTAAAAAAATAATAACATGACCATTTTTTAATGAAAGATGATGATATTTTACGTCACGACCTAAAACTCCCATCGAGCCAGTGACAACCGCCGCGACGTCCCGATAAGCACTCATTACCCCGAATGCCGATCGAAACCCCGCAAGGCTTAGCATCAACTTCCGTATCTCTCCAGTGAGCGACAGTTATTAAATCTCGCATTTCAAGAAAACATAAGTTGTTTCCAACTCAAAACAATAAAATATTATTTTCTAACTCACAGGGGCATTTTTGTCATTTTTTTTTGAAATTTCAAAATCCAAAAAAAAATGTAATATGTAAGTGGAAACACATATTTCATGATTTAAATTAAATTTTGAAGTCTAAAACATTCGTTCAAAATAAAATTATAGCTATTTGAATATAATAAAAATATTAAATAAAATATTCTATTTTCTTAAAACACAATATTTTCAAAGTCCTCCTAAAATAACTTTTGTAGCGTAAGAGTAAAATAAATTTATTGATATAGTAATAAAGATAGTTAAAGTATGAAATTTTGTTTACAGTGACACGTGGGCCCCCAACTAACCAAGAAGGTGTAGAGCTACGAACCCTTACTTCCTATGATGCAACTCCGAGATTAATTCTCGTCTTAATCAACTATCAACAAACTGTCTTGAGCCTGAAAAATGGATAGAAAGAGGGGTGAGATTAAATAATCCCAGTGAGTAAACAATTACCATCAAAAGCATCTAAAGCCGAGTAGATGGAGACAATATAAAGACGTTATATCTCAATAATGTTCATAACACAAAATTCGTTTCAATCTATACCAAACAATTTCTTATCATCAAAATTTCCCGGCTTATGAATTTCTTAAACTTAGCCCCTGCCAGAATCATTCTCGCGGGTACCTTCGTCAAGGTATCCTACTAAGACCGCCAAGGCTGTTCAATGACCCATACCCATAAACATGTTTTCACATCTGACACACAGTCGTTCATTGGCATTGGCTGAGTCTCACTCTCACGTGGTGGCCCGAACGTGAGGTGCACTCAAATCATACCTCAGGAGATACTTCACCCAACATCTCCCCCCGGAGGTAAGTATATAATTGAGTTACCGTGCCCCTCTCATAGGCAGTCCACGGAAACCCCCACCACTGCAGTGACCGTTTAATATACCACCAGACCCATAAAAATTCCAGTAGCATAATATGACGAATAAAATGTAATCTAGTCTACCGAGACCAATTCAAAACTATTCATATATTTCATGCCAACCCCAAAAATTTAGCCATCATGCTACCATAGTGTCATAAGCCCCAATTTCAATAACATATAAAATCATAAATTTCAACACAGTCTCCATATACTCAATTTTCCGAAAACAATATATGATTTCAAAACCAGTATAAATTTCATTTTTATTAAAAAACATTTTAATTGAAAAACATAATATTTTATAATTTAAGCTCACCATTCAATAAAAACATCAAACAAGTATAATTACTCTAGATATTTAAGATGATAAATTGTCCACTCACAGTTCTAGGAGTCGATGTACTCCTAATCTCAGTCTTCAAGCACAATTTTTGTACTTTTACCAGTGTAATTTGCTCACCACCTATCCATAATGTACAATACATAATTCACCACATCAATGCTTGACCATTATAAAATCAATTCAGGCTCCGTATATATATATGATATGACATGCAACTTATTCGACTACCGCTTAAATGCGGTGCTCACATAATTCAGCCTATTACCCGATTAAATTACTAACGCGTCCAATTTAATCTCAAATTAATTTTTTTCAGTTTCTATACCTCAATTGCACCCAAATTGACTTAATGTTCCTCAATGTGGTGAAAATTATCAATCTCGATAGCAAATTATGAAAATACCCCAAATGGATAAAAATTCGTATTTTTGCTTCGAAAATTCCCATTATTTTTCTAGACTCATAATTCATCATTATTCATCATAATTCCTCAAATAAACATCAAGATCATCAACCAATATTCCCCTAGAAAATTCGGCCAATAATGGTAATGGAGGAAAATAAATTCTTTTCTTATTGTTTTGTTCCTAAATATGCTAAACTAACTTAAAACACTAACATAACTTAAAATCAAATTAATCTAACAAGTTTCTCTCTCCTAACCCATTTTTTTCAGAATTGAATTCATCCTCAAATCACATGATTCAACCATGGAAAATGATGGAAAATGCATGGAAATGATAAATCTTAAGCTAAGCTTGAAAAATCATACCTTTAAACACTCGATTCCTTGAAAAATCACACTTTTTCTTTGAATTTTCTCACTCTAGGGTTTGTTCTTATTTCTTTCTCTCTCCTGCTGGTTTTGGCTGACCATCCCAATGAAGAATTCTGGAATTTTCAAGGCTTTTAATAGGCTTAATCAAATATTATTATTTTATTTACCTTTTGAATATTTTATTTTTTTTTTTTTTAGCCATCTTTTTTACTTTCTTTTTCTACCACTCAATCCTCTTCACTTATCCATGTCTTCCATGAAATTTCTAGACTTTTCCAAAGTTTTGGTGGAGTAAATTTTTAAAAATTACACTTTTGCCCCTGTAAAGTGAAAAATTACATTTTTACCCCTAAAACTGAAAAAATTGCCCACAGACATATTTTTCATCCCTTATACTCATACCATTCTCCAATTTGTCAAATGTGATCTAAATTCTCTCAAAATCTCAAATTTGTCCATGATTAAAAAAATTACGATTTTGCCCCTACACTCCAAAAATCACCGGAATTAAACTTTTTCACTTCTAAACCTCAAATCATACTCCAATAAGTCAAATGGACGAAAAAAATCTTTTCTAAAAATTTTCATTTTATCCTCAAGTGGCAAATGGCCATTTTACCTCTAGATAGTGAAAATTTCGGTTTGACTCCAAATTGATCCTCGAACTCCGAATTACCATTTTGAGTCATCCCTGAACTGTGAAACTCTTAATTTCACCTTAAAATTCTTATTTGAATTAGTTCGAGAATTAATCGACTTAATGATACCATTAAGGGCAATATCGTCTTTTAACGATTCCTCGAACTTTCTAAATATGCAAACATTCTATTGAGCATGTAAATGACGTCGTAATTATTTTATAGAACAGGGTTTGACATTTTAGACAAAGTAACAAATCTCTTTTTGACTCCATTAATCCTACATTAAGAAAAACGTAGAACTTTTTGTTTGATAAAATTAATAATTATATATAGCAAAAATATTTTTTGTCATATTTGTGGCACATTGTTTAAATTGCTAATATGATATAAACAACTTCTTTAAACCTATTACTTTGATTCAAGTTTTCTAAATTTGTTTTGTATCTTAGAATATGGGTGAAGAAAAAATTATTGAAACATAAAACAAAATTCTCATATTTTTCCAATCTAATATTTTTAATGGATAAAATAAATTAATAATTCAAATTAATATAAATAAAAGACCCCAATACAAGTGAAAAGGTCTTTTACATGGTACAACATATCCAAAATTTTAAATTGGTAATAAGAGAAAAATAAAGAAAAATAATTTGAATTTATACTTACATTTATATACATTCTTACATAATTTTGAATTTATAGTAATTTAAAAATATTTGAATACTATTATAATTTTTAATATAATAAATTACATAATGTACATATATTCTTACATAAATTTTTTTTATTTGAATTTAATCAATTGCATATTCTTAGGGATTTTTCTATGTGCTTAAAAGAAAAATTATCCATGTAAACCTCCACACCATTTTTTCTTATTAACATACCTTTAACTTCCTATATATCTACTATATTTAAAAGTTGTCCCAAGGAGAAAACACTTGAGAGCCAATTATTTAATACGTACCACACAATTAGAGTGCTTAGGACTATTTTTGGGCGAGCTATCCAAAAAACTTAAATTGGGTGATGCATGGCCTTGCTAATTAGGGTTTCATTGACATCAAGTTGGGCTTTGTTTTGCAGCTACGGGTTTTGCCTCATTTTTTCATCGTTTTTGGTCTTTTTCTCTTTAGTATCCACTCTTCCTTTTGATTTCTCCACTCCCTTTGTTTACACAATTAGGTGACACATCACCTTGCTAATTAGGGTTACATTCATGCTAATTTCAAGTTGGGATTTGTTTTGCAGATGGAGGTTTTGTTTGATTTTTTCATCCTTTTGGTCTTTTTCTCTTCAGTATCCTCCTTCTCTTTGATTTCTCCACCCCTTTTGTGTGAGACCCTGTCAAACTCGATTAAAACACGATATTGTACCGAGTGGTACAACTAAGTTAAATCGAGCCTTGAACTAGTTCAAATAGAAATTCTAAAAGGAAATTGAAAATTTTGAAACCCACAGAACGACTTAGAATAGTGATTCGGAGTTCAAAGTCCAATTTGAAGTCCATCAGGAAAATTGTTTGATTAGGGACAAAATGGTCATTTTACCATTTGATGATTTAATGGAGATTTCTAGCCAAGATTTGATCACATTTGACCAAGAATAATTATATGAAATATAATTATGATTATTGGAGTATAAATGATGTTTAGCAATGAAAAATTTTGATTCCCGGTATTTTTGGAGCACAAGGGCAAAATGGTAATTTTACCACTAGAGGACTAAACGAAAATTTTTATAAAACATTTTTTTTGCCCCATTTGATTAATATTGATCAATATTAGTGTTATTTTAGGTTGAAAAGTAGAAATAATGAGATTCCGGTACATTTCGGAGTATAGGGGCAAAATCGTAATTTTTCCATCTCGGGACCAAATCGGTAAATTTCTCGCCCCAGTACCTGTCAAGACCAAGGGATTTTAATTGTGGTAGGATTGGATAAATACCAGAATATTTTTGGTGGAAAATTAAGAAGAAAAAGTCAAAAAGTTAAAAATTTAGGCCAATAAGCATGTGACACATGGCATGCTTGATTATTTTATTATTTTCTATAGAAATCAGCCCATTAAATCCCCAATTCCCTCACCATATTCGGCCTAGACATCCAGCAACAAGAAAAAAGGAAGAACAAAAGGAAAAACAAGAAAACCTAGGTGGAAATTCAAAGAAAAAGTGAAGAAATCAAGGAAGCAAGCTAGGTAAGTTAAAATTTCTTTAATTCTCCTTGATACCTAGCTTACCCATGCTTTTGTTCTTGATTTCCATGGTTGAATATTGAGTTATCATGATGAATTCAATTCTGAAAAATGGGTATGGAAGAGGAATTGTTGTTGGAATAATTTGATTTTAGACTATGTTAGTGTTTAGGGATAGTTAAGCATGGTTATGAACAAAAACACAAAAGAAATATTCAATTTCTCTAGGGTTCCTTGTTGGCCGAACCATGAGGGTTGAATATCAATGGGGGATTGTTTTTAGTTCAAGGAAAATGGCATGGAAAATGATGAAGTAAGGTAAAACGGTTATGTAGAAAAAAAAAATTCGATGCTAGTACACCAAATGACCAAATTTTTTTTTTATAAGGAATTGTGAGGGTTCTAATGCTGAATTTGGCTTTATTTAAATGTATGTGGTAAATTAAGGTATTAGAGGAGAAATGAATTAATTTGGAGGTGATTTGGACACAATCGCCGATTAATCGGGTGATCGATCGAATTTAATCGATACCGTGATTAAGCAGTAATCGGACATATTTTTGCATTTACATATCAAGCATTAGTAGTTTAAATTAATTTATATCAATTTAGAGACAATATAGTAAATTCCTCGACTTTGTTATTTGTCAAGGTGGTGAGACGTCCGGAAAAGGCAAAGGATCTACGCCTGAGGACTATTAGTCAGAGTTCACCCGGAATTCGAATTTTCGACACCTGTGAGTGGACTGCCTATTAAAATTGTTTTGGGAATATGACTGTTTTGAACAAAGTGTTTGAATGATTTTATAAATTTTTTTTATGAAAATGAATGCCTTGGGAACAAGCTTTTGAGAAAAAGTTTATGTTATGAAATGTGGCTATTATGGATTTCTATGTGGTTGTATTATGTTGATATACATATACACTTGAATATAATGTTGTGTAATTATGTTGACTCGACTATGTGCGAGTAGGGAATGCCCATAAGCCGAGGATGACCAGGTTATGTGCGAGTAGGGAGTGCGCATAACCCGGTGATGACCCAACCATGTGCGAGTAGGGAGTGCGCATGAGCTGGTGATGATGATGATAAGCTGGTGATGATGATAATGGGTTGGTGAGATGATGATGGGTATATACATATATATATATATATATATATATATATATATATATATATATATATATATATACATATGTAAATATGTGTGTTATAGCAAATGGATGGACAATGATTTATGGATGTGATGTACATGAAAGTTTACACATTGTACTTTGAGAATTTTCATGAATTTTAGGTTGATTTTATTAGTTTAGCAGGATAGCTTTTTGTTGAGTGAGGAAAAATGTTTCTCTTGTTGCTCTGTTTTCACTGCAGTGAAATTCATGCTCGCTGTAGCGAAAACTCTCAGGTTTGGAAGGGTTTTAAATAGGAATGAACTAAATTGCATTGTTTTGAAACAAGTGCATCATGATTTTAAAATTTTCCTAATTGTTGCTTGTTCCCTTCCTTGTTCACTCACTGGGTTTATACTCACCATTTTCAAATTCATGTTTTCAGATCACGAGGTAACCGATAATTAGGACGAGGTGTCCTTGTAGATCTGTGTACATCTTTTGGTAGGTGTCTCGGCATTCGGTAGCTGTATATCCATCCGAGTCACTCCGTTGGAGGTCGAGTATTATTTTGTTATGTATAGATGAACTTAATGTAAATTTTAAAAGAGTAATGCCAGTACGAGTTGGCAATGTATATCACTATTTTGACTCAAAGTCATGAAATAGGACTTAGTGATAATAAATAGAATCATAAGTAAGATAAATAATAGGCTTGCCTAGGTTTAGTGGATTACGTCCATTAGACCCATGCGCCGGTCATGACTCGAAATTTGGGGCGTGACATTTTGTTTATAGCGTTTACAACCTTCTCTTCATTCTTTGTGTTTCTTTCTTTTTGCTATTTTCTTTCTTCTTTCCACTATTTTCTTCAAGTTTTCTCTTTTTCGTTTTCTTTGGGGGTGCTACTTTTCACCATTTGGCATTTGGAGATTTCAATTGACGATGCTTTTTTTCAAATGTTAGGTTTATTTCTTACCTTGCATTTTCATTTATTGTTTGGTTTTTTTGTGTTTAATGTTGGGTTTATTTTGTTCTCCAGGTATAAAATAGTTCCCAAGATTCGCATTATAAAGTGTAAGGCTAAGAGTTGAGATTTTCCATTTCCTACTATCATTTTTTCTACCATTAAATATTAATTACTATGCCGAAGTGCTTTATGTTTGGTTTTTGGTTGATCAAGTTTTCAACCATGCAAAAATCTTTTATTTTTTTAGTATTTTAATGTTGAATGGATCTCAAGTTTCGAAACTTTTATCATTAGCTCTACCAATGTGTTTCAAATATCCATGGTTTTAAAGCATTATTCTCTGTTTTATTACCTTTTTTTTACAAAACCCATCTGTCTTTTCTCTTCTTTTTATATTTTTAGTAAGTGCTTGTTTGTCCCGACTTTTTTCAACTCATATACCTCTTAAAAGCAAAAATTGTGCTAAATAGGATTATGAGAAACTCTTAAAAAATAATTTTTTTAAAAAAAAAAAGCTTCAAGAAAAACTCTAGATATAAGCTTTCTCTTATCTTCTTTTAAAAATACACCAGCTTTTCAAAAAAAATTTCTTTTTTTTTTAAAATGTCCTTATTTGTTAAAAATAATCCGAACATTACCCTCTCAAAAAATATCCCCCCTCTCTCTCAGTCGATCTCCCTCTCCTCTCACTCTCTCTGTAAATCACCCCCCATCTATTATATTTCTAAAATTTTATTTTAAATAGATAAAAAAATAAAGTTAACTTTTTTCGATTATAAACAAAGGAATTCATGATTAATAAAAAGTTATTTATAAAATACTCATTATTATAATTTTAACCAAAATTATAATTTATATAAGTTGTTTTGCCAAACAAGTTATCTATTAAAAAGAGCTTATAAAAGTAAATTTACCAAATAACTTTAACTTAATCTCAAAAACTATTATTTTTCATAAAAACTTCATAATAGGTTTTAAGTTAGAAAAAAACCAAGCCAAACAATCTTTAAGCTTTCATTGGAAGCAACTTTATTTATAAATAATTTTCTAACTTTCGTCTCTGCATATTACGTGCTTGCTTATATGTGTTTTGTATGTGGGTTTCTAATGAATTTCACTATATTTTTTTGTAGATTGTGCTCTTTTGTATATTACTTTAGGTTTTAGTATTTGATTTCTTTTGTTTTTCTCAATGGGTTTTTAGATTTGTTCCCATAATTTCACTATTTTTTTTTACAGGTTTTGCTCTTTTGTATATTACTTTAAGTTTTTGTATTTGATTTCTTTTATCTTTCTTAGTAGATTTATAGTTTTTTTTCCAATCTACAATGTTTTTTTCCTATTGCTGGGTTTGTTTTTTACCTTACATTTTCATTTATTGTTTCGTTTTTCTTTGTGTGATGCTGGGTGTATTTTGTTCTCCAAGTACAAAATAGTTCCCAAGATTCCCATTGTAAAGTGTAAGGCTAAGAATTGAGATTTTCCATTATAATTTTTTTACCATTAGACATTAGTTAGTGTACTCAAGTGTCTTATGGTTGGCTTTTGGTTGATTCAAGTTTCCAACCATGCAAAAGTTTTTTATTTTTAGTATTTTAATGTTGAATGGATCTGAACTTATGAAACTTTTATCTTTAGCTCTAGTAATGTGTCTCGAAGATCTATAGTTTTAGGGCATTATTCTCTGTTACATTACTTTTCTTTTGTAAAAGCCATCTGCCTTTTCTGTTCTTTTTATATTTTTAGCAAGCTTTCATTAACAACAACTTTATTCATAAATTATTTTCTACCTTTCACTCGTGCATGTTTCGTGCTGGCTTATATATGTTTTGTGTGCGCATGTTATATGTTTATGACATGCTATCCTATATCAATTTTTTTTTTGTTACAAGCTCCATCTATGGTGTTTAAGTACAATTACGAGATATTATGTCATGTTCATTTCTTTACATATCCTTTTTGATCAATTATACAAACAATTTGCTCTTACGTAAAAAATAAATAAAAGCAAACAACATTGTGATGACTCATCAATTCTTACGTGATCTACGTCTTTACCAACAAAATACTTTGGTAAAAGTTAGGATAGTTCGTTTATGGGAATCTATGGATCCCTCTCGACCTCAGGTGTTGCTCAACCTTGATTTCTTGGCTATTGACATGCACGTAAATAGCTATATTAAAAAACATTATTTTTAACTAATTATAACATTTTAATGGGATATGGTTATCCACTATTTCTAGCAAATTATTTTTCATCTAAATTTCAAAACTATTGAATTCACTTAATTTTCTATCATGTCATAGAAAAGTGGCTTGCATTTCATGAAAGAAGCTTCGATGCAAAATGGTTTAAACCTCAACTCAAGGTTAAAAGAATTGTTTTAATACAATTCCTACAGACACTATCATCATGTTCATAAGAAACACTGAACTTCAAATATTCAAGAAGACTTGAGTCCACAGCCTTCATATTACTTTGTTTTCACAACATTCAAAGACTTGAATGGTAGAGTTTTCAATGATGTGATTTTGACAGGATTAACCATTTCAAATACTGCTCTAAACTTTGAAAAAGATAAACTTTCACTCATTTTTTATATCACTGTCACTTTTATACATTTTGTATGACTTATTCTTTCAAGCTCCATACTTGCACACATCTATAAATATTCTTTGATAATTCAACTCATTAATAATATCATTTTGCCATATTCATTTTCAAACTTATGTTCAAATAATTATTATTGACATTGTTTTAACACATATCTTTATCATTCTGAGACTTTAGTAGAGCTTTAAAGTCAATGATAATTGTTGAACAAGTTCGTTTGCACAGCAAAACAAGTGACATTGGGAAACGCGAAGTTTGCATCGAAGACCTCAAATAAATAACAATATAATTATAATTGTTGTTTGCTAAACAAAATATACCTCGACATTTCCATGACTTCATCATACTTAATTTGAATAAGAAAAGGTCTTATTCACCAAATCATGCTTAGTAGATTCGATTTCTTTATATCATAATTAAAAAACTTTAATTGGCCTTAGTCTAAACTTTTCTCAAACTTAATTATTGAACTTTCATAGTGATATTCGTATCCAACAATTATATCTTTGTAATTATTCTAGGTCCACTTGAAATAGATTAGGAATCGCATCTGTAAAATATATTCTACTATACGGTAAAAGTTTAATAAAGATTCTAATTATAGATTTCACTTGCTATTATATGTGCATCAGTTTCTCACTGTACCTCAGTTTACACATGCACACGAAAGATAAATTTCTTTTTCCTTCTTTTAATTCATTGCATATATGGTTACTGTATTATCATAATATATATGGACAACTGTTATTCATGATACTTTAGATATTGCAAAAAAACCATTATTCAAGATGATACTACCAACATGGAGTTTGTAGCTTTTAAAAGACCATCGGAAAAGTTAAAGTGGTCAATAATTGCAAAATTACCAACAATAAAGACTATTCACAAAATGACACTCCCTGGAGCTGTTAAAGCCTTAATTAATCAAACAAGTTATCAATTTTAAACTCTTTGATTGCAATCAAATTTAAAACCAACTTTGTCTCTCCTCATTTGCTACTACTCCATCTCAAGCCACACCGCTTTAACAATCAAGTTCCTAAAGAATTGTTTCTAAACTCAATACTTCAAAGCTAACAACAACCAATCATTAATTAGAATCACCAACCAAAAAATACAAAACTAAGTATAAAACATTTTCAACCTTCTTTGTAAACTTTTGCTCATAACCATGTGGCTGCAAACTGAAACCTATGTTCATAACTCCTATGGTAACATCATGTACAGGTTCAAATTGCCTAATAATGCAAGGACTGATCAAATTGACGGTTTTATGAAGAATGGAATGCTTCTTGTCACATTAGGAAAGAAGCTTTACAGAGACCAAATTTTAAGGTCATTGAAATCACTAAGAAAAGTCACTTACCATGTATTTTCTGTGTTTCTATATGTTGTATGTTGCAACCTACATTAACTACTCTTAAATAGATTACCACTTAAATAATTATGCAACTTTTGACCTTTTCTGTATACATTTCAATTCACAAATATCTTCATGAATGCTTATGTAAAGTAAGAATCATATGATTATTAAACTGTAGATATATATTTCAACAAATATTGTTTTGCCTATATCACACGAGTGTATCACATGGGAATACTCTAGTAATATTAATTTTTAACCCATACAATGCATGAATTATTTTTATGTATAAATAAAATTATATGTAGGAATACATAGATAGACACTCTTTTTTTCCTTAAAGAAAATAAGGAAATTTGACAAAATTGTATTTTAGTTTTGACAATTAGAAATCCTTACCTAATCTAATTTGAACTTGTATGAAATTTGTAAAATGTACAAATTAAAATAATCAAATGTAATAAATTTGTTCTTTCAATATTAAAAGTAAAACTTTACATTGATTAGTAGATACAACTAGGAGCCCATTTTTCCATTTGGGTTGTCTCTCATCCTTGCCTCTGCTTCAAAGCTTGTACTTTGTCTTGCCCATCCCTCTGCAACTCCTACTAGTAACACATCTTATTTTTAGCCCACTTTTTCTTCTTTGTTTAATTATTTTGGGTGAAGAGGAAACCCAATTTGTCAAACCCTGCTTTGTAAAATAATTATTACGTCATTTACATGCTCGATAGAATGTTTGTATATTTAGGAAGTTCGAGAAATTGTTAAAAGACGATATTGCCCTTAATGGTACCATTGAGTCGATTAAGCCTCGAACTAGTTCAAATAGGAATTTTAAGGTGAAATTAAGAGTTTCACAGTTCAGGGATGACTCAAAATGGTAATTCAGAGTTTGAGGATCAATTTGGAGTCAAACCAGAATTTTCACTATCTAGGGGCAAAATCGTAATTTTTCCACTCACGGATAAATTTTGAGATTTTGAGAGAATTTAGATCACATTTGACAAATTGGAGAATGGTATGAGTATAAGGGATGAAAAATATGTCTATGGGCAATTTTTCAGTTTTTGGGGCAAAAATGTAATTTTTCACTTTACGGGGGTAAAAGTGTAATTTTTAAAAATTTACCCCACCAAAACTTTGGAAAAGTCTAGAAATTTCATGGAAGACATGGATAAGTGAAGAGGATTGAGTGGTAGAAAAATAAAGTCAAAAAGATGACTAGAAAAAAATAAAATAATAAAATATTCAAAAGGTAAATAAAATAATAATATTTTATTAAGCCTATTAAAAGGCTTGAAAATTCCAGAATTATTCATTGGGAGGGTCAGCCAAAACCAGCAGGAGAGAGAGAGAAATAAGAACAAACCCTAGAGTGAGAAAATTCAAAGAAAAAGTGTGATTTTTCAAGGAATCAAGTGTTTAAAGGTATGATTTTTCAAGCTTAGGTTAAGATTTATCATTTCCATGCATTTCTCCTTATTTTCCATGGTTAAATTATGTGTTTTGATGATGGATTCAAATCTGATCATATGGGTTTAGAGAGAGAAAGTTGTTAGATTAATTTGATTTTGAACTATGTTAGTGTTTAGTGTTAGTTTAGCATGTTTATGAGTAAAACAACAAGAAAAAATTCATTTTCTCCATGAATTTCTCTAGCCCGAATCTAGCCAATGGTGTGTGAGGATGAGGTTGACTTTATTTTAAGAGAATTAGATGGAAAAATGATGAATTATGAGGTTGAAAATTTAATGGGAATTTTTGGTGCAAAAAAATTGAAATTTTTACCCATTAGGGGTAAAAGTGTAATTTATGATCCGAACTGATAAATTGGACCACATTCACAGTCATTGAGGTATTGTGGATATAATTGGATAATTGAAATTGAAATGGATGGACTTGGAGTTGAATTGAAGATTTTAGAAATTTACACTGTGTATAGGCGAGTTAGGTCGGACACTGTGATTAAGCGATTGTCCAAACATTTCACACCCTATCTAGTGCATACGCATGGATAAGAGCCTGAAATAATATATATTGATTTGACACAAATTATTGAATTTTTTTGTGTCATGTATTGTGGATAGGTGGTGAGCTATCTTATACGGGTAAAAGACTACACTCGAGGACCGAGAATAGGAGTATATCTACTCCTAGTACAGTGAGTAAACTTATTATCGTCTTAATTATCTAGAGTAGATTTATTTAATTGTGTGATTTTATGAAAAAATGGTTTAATTGGAAAAATTATTGTGTTTTATGGGAAAATGGGATTTTATAAAATAATTTTATAAAATTTAAAAAAAAATCTAATAATGATTTCAAAAATAGAGTAATTGGAGACCTATACTATGATTGTGTTGTTTATCCATGATTTTACATTAAATGGCTTATGATAAATGTGGGTATGACTGGTTATTTTTATAATTTAAAGAATATATGAATTGCTTTGATTTGTCTTGAATGTGTTAAGTGAGCCATGTCATACTATTGTGATTTTATTGGTTGGTGGATTATAAAGTGGGCACTACAGTGACGGGGGTTCCGTGGGCTAGCCTAATTAGAGGGGCACGGTTCCCAATTATTGAGCTTACCTCGATTGGAGAGGTGCGTAGGATAACTCCCGAGGTAGGATTTGAGTACACTTCACGCTGGCCACCACGTGAAAGTGGGACTCAGCCAACGCCAAGGAACGGCTGTGTTGTCAGAGGTGAAATGTGTTTGTGTGTGTGACAATAAACAGCCTTGGCGGTCTCGGTAAGATGCTTTCGCGAGGTATTCCCGAGAATGAATTTTTGGCAAGGGCCAAGTTTTTGAAAAGTGCATAAGCCATGTTGAGTAATTAGATGAAATCCAATTATTTATATGGGTTGGGATGAATTTTTTTAATTGTCTCCTATTACTCGGCTTTAGATTATTTTGATGATATCTATCTACTCACTGGGATTTTATAATCTCACCCCTTCTTCCTATATATTTTTCAGGCTCAGAATAGGCAGTAGACTGTCAATTGCATCGAGAAGTAAATTTCGGAGTTGCATCCTAGAAAGCAAGGTTATAGACTTAAACCTTCTCAGTTATTTGGGGCCTCACGTGTCATTGTAATTTAAAGTGCATACTCTAGTTTTCTATATTATAGTATGTATAAATTTATTTTGTTTTTATGTGCAGAAAATTAATTTTTTGATGTTTCAAAAATATACATATATATATATATATTGTTTTACATTAAAATAGATTATTTTAATTAATATTTTTAGTTTATTTTATTATTCAAAAAAAAAGAAAAGGAAAAAAAAGAGAGAGGAATGGAAAAACTGGTACAAAAGCCTTGCGAGGTCTCGAAAGGCGTTCGGGGGAAGAATGTCTATCGAGGCTTCGCGGCGGTTGTCACGGGCTCGATGGGAGTTCCGGGTCGTGACACAATTTTTATTGTTCATTCTCTAAGATTCGATGCTCTTTGTCCAATGATAGCTGAGCCATAGAGGGATGCATGAGGTGAGCTTTTTTTTTCGTTAATTCTTTTTATTCTTCTTTGTTGTTGATTGATTACTTTATGGAAGAGTCTTTTAGCTATGAATATCAAGTTTTGATGTTGCAGCTTCAATTTAAATGTTTCAAAAACTGCAACATTTTTGCAAAATACTACTCTTTTTTTTTCTGTATTGATGTTTGGCCCAATGATTGAAATCTCATTGAACTGAAGCAGTTATCTCTAATTTTCGCTTTGGCCATTTGTTGTCAGCAATGGCATCAATAGCATCTTTCTTTCTATTTCTTTTTCTTTTTCTTGGTGCATATGAAGAACTGCTTTTTCTCTCTTTTTCTTCGTATGGACATGGCTGTCGATGTGGCGAAGGCTCTTGATGAAAAGCAGTTGGTTAAAAGTTAAAACTACAAATGATCATTTATAGCTATGAGATCTGAAGGCTGATTGCATGATTTTCAATCTTTGTCTTTGTCATGCTGCTTTTGTTTCCTTGGCATATGAATTTCATGTAATTGAGTAATTAGCAGTTCTCTACCATGAAAATCTTTAGGTTTCTGGTTTTGTTCTATGCTGACTACAGTTAGAAATATCAATGCTACTGAAAGCCAATAGCATGCTCATTAGGAGCTGGGACAAATAATAGTTGAGATCTTTTTTTAATGCCTAATGTAATTGCTGGGTGACAAATCAACTCTATTTTGCTTTTCTAAATGCACTTTTTATGTTTGTTCCATCAATGTGAGCTTCTTCCTCTTCTTCAATCGTTGTTGTGTAAAGCATGAAACTTTTAGTTGTCTGCGAGCAAGACTTGTCAATATTTTGTTTCTTTTTGTATTAGCTTGTGCGTTGTGCGTGTTTTTTTGTTAATCCTTGAATATTTAATTTTTTTTGCTATTAAGTTTAGCTTGTCAATTGTTTTTTAATGTATAATGTAAATATATGCATAACAAATTTCAACTGCTTTGACATGTGTGGCCAATGATGAGATTCATTACCTCAGGTAGTTGTCTTGATTTTCATTTGAACCTCCATCATTGTTTTCGCCAACCTGTTCGTGTTGTTGTTGTTGTTTATCCCTGAAGGTGTGGATTGGCTTTTATAAAAATCGTGAAAGTCACTACTGTTTGAATATGACACTAATGAGATGAGAGGGTATTACCTTTTCCATAGAATATTACATGGGTTGTAAATCTTTCAATTGGAAATTGTTTTTCCTTTTCTAAAATTTCTAATAAAATGTTTTAGATGCAGTGTGGATGTCACAGCCCAAATTCCGGGCTATGACCGGAGCATGGACCCAATAGCGTGGCCCATTGGGCCCAAGTAAGCCTTTATATAAAAAAGTGTTCATTAGATCACCTGTCCCTCTTTTACCTCTAAGGTTCTTAATTCATTATTTTTAAAAATAATTTTCCTTTCGAACATAAATCATGGCAACTGAACAATAATGTTCACAAAATAATATTACCATTTGCCAACTTGTATTGACATTATCATGCAAACCAAACATACAATGTTTACAACAAATCTCATGAATTATATTTAATTAACCATATACTTATACAAAAGACCATGACTATCAGCGGAGTGACTCTAGTGTGGATAATATTATTGAGTGTTCTGGCAAACCTACCGTAAGATGAATAGGAGGAAGTGTCTCTACCTAAGATCCAACTATCTTCAAATCTTAATGCCACCTTACAAAACTAGTGCCCACAAAGTCTCAATCCAAGTAGTCCCAAAATACCGTTAAAATCTATATTTACCAATAAGTCATAACAACCTCCATCAAGTCATAATTTGAATTTGGTAATGTTAATAAATATACACTATACAATCTACACTCTAACCCAACTTTCAACTTAGAATTCTAGTCTAATTCACAAACCCTTTAAACTAATTGTTCAAGTTTAAAGTTTCTTGACCTTGGTGCTTGAAGGTATAAAGATCAACCAAACCTAGCAAATTTCAAGGAAAGAAAATTTGAAGAAACTTAGAAAACAAAGTCTAAAAATTACAAACCCATAAATTCAAAAATTCAAGGATTGAAAATATATACCTTTTAGCCTTAAAAATGAAGATTTGAAGCCAATAATCCAAGTGTTGTTGAAAGTGGAGTAGAAATAAAAAACAAAAGAAAGGAAGAGAGATTTTTCTTTCTCTCTCCTAAGGTTTAGATGTGCTGGAAATTGGGGTTAAAAGCCGCAAGTTTAATGCCTAAGAAGTTAGGAGAAGGAAGGAGCAAGAAAAGAAAAAGAAAGACAGAAAACAGGGAAAAGAAAATGAAAATCTTGAATTTTATGGGAGAGGAACAAAAATGGCGTTGGGAGGAGATGAAGGAGAAAGATGATGCCTTGGACACAATGGCTGGCCATGGGATAAGGATGGAGAGTCAAAGCTTCCTAAGCTTTATAAGAAATTACCGTTTTGCCTTTTAAAGTTTTCACCTTTTTTAATTGTATCCTCTCACAATCTTTTAATTTCAATTTTCTTTCCATTTTTCTTCCTTAACACTTGTACTAATAAAATATCAAATTTATTATTCAACACGGTAATACCGTAATATTTAAATATTTACTTACCCGCACTAACTTTATTTAATAAAAACACGCGAGTCCCATTAACACCATTTTTCTCTAAAATTTCTTAGTCCTTCTCCCTTACTTAGATTGACCATATATTCCTCCTTCATGAAAAATTTCAGCATCAAATAAAATATTAATATTTTAATATTATTTTATTAATAAAATATTATTTTATTCTAAAATTTTTCACTAGCCTTCTGGGGCTCCAAAACATCTTATTCTGCCCTAATTCACATCTGAATTACCTTTTATCTAGCAAATTTTTTCCTCGATAGAAATATTATTATTTTTTTATTATTTCTCCGCATGCGGAATATCTTATCTTAAAATACTCTTTTCACCCGTCTCCATCCTTTAGCACTTAAATCAACATACATTGACCCTTTGTCTCGTTGATAAGGTCATATTAACTTCTATACGAGGGTACTGGGTGTCACGACCCGGAACCTCCTTTAGGCCCATGACAATCGCCGCGACGTCCCGATTGACACTCATTATCCGGAATGCCAACCAGAACCCCGCAAGGCTTATATATCAGTTTCTTTCCTTTCCTGTGAGCAATCATTGTTAAATATCGAGTTTTTAAAGAATATATACTATTTTAGATCAAAAACAATCAAAATAAAATTTTCGCCACACAGGGGTATTTTAGTCATTTTTTTCTCAAAAATTTCAAAACTGGCTAAAACGTAATATATAAGTACAAAACACATAATTCATATTCAAAATGAGTTCAAAAGTCTAAAATCTTCATTTAAAACGAAATTACGGTTATTTGAATATAATAAGAAAATAAAAAAATATTAAGGAAAATATTCTATTTTCTTATAAAACAATATTTATAGAGTTATACGTGAATAATTTTTATAGCGTAAAAGCTAAATAAATTTATACATACTGAAATACAGTAAGCCAAAATATTTAATTTAATTTACAATAACAAGAGGGCCCCCGAATAAACAAAAGTAAAGAGGACTGTGAACCTACGATTTGGAAAATGCAGATCCAATGGTAGTCCTCGATGAGATCAGCTATCTACAGTCTATACTGAACCTGAAATGGGTGGAAAGGAGTTGGGTGAGATTTTGCAATCCCAATGAGTAAACAGACATTATCATAAATATCTAAAGGCGAGTAAAATGGAGGCAAGTTTAAACAACAAATTTCAACCCATTTCATAATGTTTCCAATTTATTTCTTAAACCATAAAATATTTGTAATTTACCAAAACAGTTGTTAAGGCTTATGTCTTTTATTAAAACAAGGCTCAAGCCAAAACTAATCCTCGAGGATACCTTGGCCGAGGCATCTAACCGAGTCCGCCAAGGGTGTTAAAATATTCACACGTGAAACACATTTTTATTTTTAAAAACCAGTCGTTCCTTGGCGTTGGCCGAGTTACACATTCACGTGGGGGTTCGACGTGAAGTGAGCTCTAATACTACCCCAGGAGTTACCCTCCTCGCCTCTACAACCGGAGTAACTATATAACTGGGTTTACCGTGCCCCTCTAATAGGCAGTCCACGGAAACCCGTCACTGCAGTGACTAACCCACTAATTTTAATAAAATTTCGACAGTATAACGTGGCTTTTATTTATTTATCCAGCCTGCATAGTAAAACAACTTACATAAATTTCCCAATGCATTCACAAAATATAGCCACATATACTCATTTCTCATAAGCCATTCCTAGAAAAATATATATTTTTTAAGTCAATTTGTAGCCTCCAATTACTCAATTTCATAATCAATACAATATATTTTTATTTGTCACATTTATTCCTAAAACATCAAAAATCCCGTTTTAATCTCGTTCTCATTTCATAAAATACATAAAGGGCATTTAAAATAAACTCTAGATAATTTACAATAATAATAAGTTTACTCACCGTTTGTACAAACTAAAAGCTTTCTAAGCGCCCCGATCACTACTCGTCGGGTACGACTTCTTTGCCTTTTCCGGAAGGCTCTCCTCCTAGACACATTACAAAAATTTACACAATTCATCACATTGATGCTAAATCACTATATAATTAACTTAAATCCTACACTAATGCATGGTATGAAATGCAATAGCCTAAAACAGCTTAAACGCGGTATTAACCTATTTTTGGCACTTTGCCCGATAAATTGTTAACGCGCTCCATTTTAGCTCTAAATCATCCCATTCTCTCTCCAACATTTCTAACCATTAAATATCAGCCAATGACCTTCTAAAAACAACAAAATCAGCTCACTCCCTTCCTTGGAAAATTCGGCCAAAAATGGGACATTAACTCGGTTAATTTTCTACTTTGTTTTTCTATCACGTTTAATCGTTTTTCATCATTTTCTCTTCATTTCCCTTAGAATAAAATCAATTCATCATCATTGTACAGCATTGAGCATCCAGCCAAGAGTGGGTATTGTGAAAATTTAATGATTTCTTGCCCAATTTAATTTCTAAACACATTTAACTAACTATAACTATCAATTTAACTAAAAATCAAAACCTAAAAATTTCAATTTCTCTCCCCTAGAATTTCGTCCAGACCTTGATATCACTTTTTGATCTCTCTCCTCAAGCATGCTAAATGGAAATAAAGGCATAGGAAAGGTAGAAATCAAGCTAAAATCGAAAAATCTTACCGTTAGATGCATAAACGGGCGAAAAACGCGAATTTCCCTTTGAATTTTCTTGTTTCTCTTTGGTTTTTCTTTTTTTCTTCCTTTCCTCTCTATTTCCTCTCTTTTTCTTCCTTATGGCCAGCCAGCACTCAAAATTTGGGTTTAAATGGGCTGACTTTTCATTAAAATAATATTATTTCATTAAAAAAAATGCCACGTGTCACTTTCCCATTAGCCCATTTTTAAAATTTCATCCATTTGTTTTCAAATTTTCACCATACACTTGTCCCACATATCTATAGCTTAGATATAATTCTCAGACTTATCCAAAGTCTCGGTAGAGTAATTTTTAAAATTTACACTTTTGCCCCCGTAAAAGTCAAAAATTACATTTTTGCCCCAAAAATTGAAAAATTGCCCATAGACATATTTTTCATCCCTTATACTCATACCATTCTCCAATTTGTCAAATTTGATCTAAATTCTCTCAAAATCTCAAATTTTGTCCGTGGGTGGTAAAATTACGATTTTGCCCCTACACTCCAGAAATCACCAGAATTAAACTTTTTCACTTCGTATCATTAAATTATACTTCAAATAGTTAATCTTGGTAAAAAATTTTCACTCCATGATCAAATTATTATCTTAGGTGGCAAAATGACGATTTTGCCCTTGAATATCAAAATTTCCAATTTTACCCCAAATGAACCCTCGAACTTCGAACAATCATTTTTAGTCATTCCTGGACTATAAAATATTAAATTTCATCCTACAATTCCTATTTGAACTAGTTCGAAGTTAAATCAATTTAAGTGTACCGTTAGGTACAATATCAGGTTTCGTCTATTCTTAGGTGCTTTTCTAGCGTAATAACATGCTACTCAATGCATGTATGTTATGACATGTATTTATAGGGTCGGGTTTTACACTGGGTGTCACAATGGATTAGAGATTAGTTACATAGAATGAATATTTATGGAGTTTGATTGATTACAGTATTGATGAGCCTGGCAATTTAAATTTCAGGTTTTGGTGTTTCAGGCTCAATGATGATATTTCAAAACTAGAGTTTCTTCCCAACATTAATGCATTCTATTATTTGAGTTTGAGTTTTTCTAACATTTTTTAGCAAAGCTTTCTCGACCTAATTTGTAGCATACTTTTTGTATTTGGTGTTTGGCCCAATGGTAGAACATTAATTGAATGGAGCAGTTATTTCTAATTCTCATTTGAGCATTTGCGATTATGATCTCTGTCATTGTCATCACCAATCACCGTCAGAAACAAACAAAATACCAAAGTAGCTCTCTCTCTCTCTCTCTCTCTCACTCTGACTGGATATATCTATATATCTTCCTATTTACATGGATGATGATGTGTGAAGGGTCTTTATAAGCAGTTACTTAATACTGTGGATGACCAAATTTATCTGTGAGATCTGAGGGTTTTTGTCAATCATTTTGAATCTTGTCTGGAATACGTAATTGCATAATTAGCTTCGTGTACCATGGAAATCTTTGGGTTGTGATTTTATTCTATAGTGACCACATTATAGGAAAGTTTATGCTGCTGCTTCTGCTGCTATTGTTGTCATTATTGCTGTGTATTTTATAAAATCATGAGCTTCACTGTCTTTTGATTATGATACTCATAAAGGCATTGCAGTTTTGTAAAACCAGTTTTTATTATATCTTCCTTTTAAGTGTTGTTATGGGCCTTTCAGGGTAGTGCTCTAAAGTTATAGTTATGAGTTGCTCAAGGCAAATTCCTCCAACTAGTTGTCATAGTAGATCATAGTTTTTTTCTACTTGAGTTAGTTGCTGTGATTAGATATTTGTGTCTGGGGTTACAGTGAGATCCTACACTACAGCTAATGCTTTTTGCCCAATGATGGAAAAGCTCATTTTGATTTGGAGGTTCTGGTTTTTAATTCATCTCTAGCTTTTACGCACCACATCCGTCGTTCAATCTCTCTCTCTCTCTGTGTATCTTTGGTGGTGTGTGAGAGGCTATTGGTGAATACCATTACATGAGCTGTAAATGATCTTGTCAAAGCTATAGGATCTGAGGCACTCTTTTGAATTGCACTTTTATGGGTTTGAAAGTCAGATGGTAATCTTTGACCAAAAACAGAAGACAAAAAAAATGAGGTTACCCTTAGTCCAAAGGGCACATGGTGTGTGTTTGGATTTTGAGTTATGGAATTATTGGTGCCATATATAGCTCCAAATTATAACTAGTTAACTGTTTAGTGGAATTTTAGTTCAGCATTGGAGAACTGCAAATTGAGCAATTCCTCTTCCACACACACACACACACATTTAACTAATATTAAATTTTTGCAGTTGGTTGAGGCTGATTTTTACTTTTGTTTTTGTTTGTGTCCCAAGGCAGTTCTAGATATATCTTTTACTTGTGTAATTTCAATTATTATTATTATTATTATTATTATTATTATTATTATTATTATTGTTGTTGTTATCCAATTACTGTGCATAGTACTGATAGCGCTGTGGAATAGTTCTGTTAAAACTTATAGTTAAAACTTATAGCTTCACTATCTGTATATTGTTAGAAGGATCAGTTCTGACCTGTGAGAACATTTAAGATTCTTTATCTTGTGTGTTGTATCGAGAGTTCATAGGTTTTGAGGTTTTTGACTTAACAATTTGCAGGCTGTTCAAGTTCAGTTATACTGCTTTCTGCACGGTAAGAGTCGGCTATCACGCTTTTCAGTACTCTGATGTGACTATTACTATGTTGAGTTGCATTTTGAATAGCCTAGAGGCCACAGGCCTGACCCATGGCTGCTCATTTGTCCCACTCTCGAACCTTCTTTGCTTTATTCTTCACAATTTGATGGTTTTTATGGCTGCCAGATGAAGATAAGGCTTCATGTTTTTTCTTTTGCTTTCTAGTTGTTTTTTCTTTTCTTTCTGCTTCTCTTCTTCTTTTCTTTTTCTCTTTTTTCTTAGCCCTCCACGTGACTAAAGGAGGAAGCCCCTTTGGGCTTCCTTTTACTTATGTTATAGATTTATTTCTCGCTTTTACGTGGCACTTTATGATACCTGAAGATGCCCTGATACATGAATAGTAGCATATATTACAACATGGACCCAAATCATTCTTTTTTCTTATACACCATCATCTTTCTCTTTCTCATGACTCTTCTGGAACCCATTTTTTAAGACTATTCAAAATGCAACTAGGTGTAACCCAAATCCTTCTTTTTTCTTGTACACCAACCTGAAACCACATTGAAAGGTAACAAAAACTTAGTGTAGCTGAGACCAAATTAGTTGATTATTTCGGTTCGGTTTCTCAGGTTTTCTGTCTTCATCACATCGCCCCAATTTTGTGCATTTGCAGATATATGCAATTCCTTATTAAACCCTTCCTGAAATCTTTGACCCTGAATCAAATAAAAATCACAAAGCTAGCCCCAAAAGCAAGGCATCTTAAATCAAAAGGTTTCAAATGTGATCTCTCAAGTATTAGATCTGATCCCCAACCTTGCAGAAAAAGAGAAGGTGAAAGAAGATTTTAAATATAGCGCTAGAATTGTGATGTCTCCAGGCAGTGCTTGGTGAAGAAAGAAGCTTGAGCAATATGAGCTGTAAGAATGTTTAATGTTAGAAAAGTTGCTTATGAGAAAGAAGCCAGCAGTGAAAAGAGATTCTGAACTAAAAGACTGGAATGGAAGAAATAAGATGGAGAAATTATAAGATTAAACAATAGTTGAAAAAACAAAGAAAGCACTCTGGTCACACTGTATTCATGTGACTTGCACTCAGGTCTAGTCAAAAGCCAATGTCAAATCTCACTTATGCGTGAGCTGTATTTTATTATTTGATAGAATGATAAGGTGCAGGTTGGTTTGGATAATGTCTGATATGAGCACAAAACACGAAACCGAATCAAATAGTTTGGTTATCTTAACCTCAGATTGATTCGGTTTTCGGTTTGCACAGCCCTAATCAAACCTGCATAAGTTTTACTTCCAGCTGCATTTTTAGCTCTTTTTTGCATCGGTGAGGTTGAATTTGTTAATAACACTAACCTTGAAATGCCAAGTAGCGTTGGCTCCTGTATTGCTTTCGTTTTTGAATGTTTTCTTGTAGTTCTTTCTTACTTTCCCATGGTAAACCATCATTATTTTTTTGTTGTTTTTGTTTCCTTCAGAAATGGTTTAGTGGCTCTGAATAATTATAAGGGGCTAAATCCTTTTAAATCTTTTGGATCTGATTGGTATTTTATTCTGATTATGCTGCATCGAACTTGCTTTATGGAACCTTGATGTTGGTGCTATTGAAGTGCAGTATATATAAGTGTTTTACACTTGCTCAAACTGTGATGCAATGTCTGCAGGCACTGGTTACTTAGCATTGGGAAGCGTGGATGCTTATGGTCATCTTATTGTCTCTAAACTGGATGCTAGTGGTAAAAGGTACATCCCCTAATTTATTTTTCATATTTCTCTAGTTTATATGTAGGTTTGATGGTCAAGGTTCTAGCATATTCTTCTTCATATTTCAAACACTAGTAGTTTGCAGCCCTTCCCTTTCGGAGAAGCAATTAACCAGCTGTATGTTACTCGTTTTAATCGTTTGGATCTTTGCAAGTAGAATTTTCCGTCTGGCAGGCATGTCTAACTCAAAACTAACAGAAGAGATTTATGCTTTCTCTTAGGGCTTTCTTGAGTAGTTCGGGTTACTTCCTTGACATGACAGTTGTTTAGCCTTACCAATTTCTTTTCAACTTTCAGATGCAAGTGCTAAACTAACATTTAAGGAAACACTTTTGGCTGCCTAACTACTACTAGTTCTGGTTGATCATCAAAATGAGGCCCGTCGGAGTAGAATCATTATTTGCTTTCCGCTGTGGTGTCATGCTGTCAATGATATGCAGCCATGGGTTTCTCAAGACTTGCTAATTTTAGATAATTCCATTATCTGAAAGCATCCTCATATATTACTCGTCTGTGGCCCTCTTTTGTTTATTGATTCGTTGGATTCATGTGACGTGTGGTTTTGGATGGAGAAGGACTTTTGTTTATTATTGATAAAATTGACAATTAGAAATTGGACAAAATTGTATTTTACTTTTGACAATTAGAAATCCTTACCTAATTTAATTTAAACTTCTATGAAATTTATAAAGTGTATGAATGAAAATAATCAAATGTAATAAATTGTTCTTTCAATATCGAAAGTAAAAATTTACATTGATTAGTAGGCACATGAGATTTATTTAAAATTTACATGTCTCAAAAAGATAGGTTATAGGCTATGCATGTAAAATTACTTCCTTTGTTGCTAAAACTTTTTATATATTTAAAAAGATATTATAAAGGATGTCTTCTTGTTAAAAGTACCCTTGGACCTTATCCTTGTAGACTTGAACATTCTCTTGGCCATTATTAGTGGGCCTCTGTAGGCCTTGATCCAGATTACATTTGATTTTTAGCCCACTTTTTGTTAAAGGTGGGCTCAAGACAAGTCTGAGTTTGGGTTCAGGCCTATAAGACAAAATCCAAACTTGTCAATGAAATCTGACTTACCATCCGACCAATTAACAAAGCAACTTGAAGCCTCTAATAGGCCTTTGAAATCAACCGATTAAGCCCAAAAGCCTCAAGACCCAACTCAAAATTTCAGGTACAACCTGATATTTCCCTCTCAAACCAATGGCAATTCAGTAATTCAATCCCTTGTTTCCTTACAAACCCTAATTTCAGCTCTTCCTCCTCTAGCACAGTTTCACTTCTTACTCTGCTTCTTTCTCTATTAAATCTCTTTCATTTTCATTTTGTCAACTTCTTGATAATATGCCCGATGATGTAGAAACAAAGACATTGAGCGGTTGCTTTGGTTTTTGTTTTCTCCGGAGCCTTCACTCACCACCACCATCCCGACCACTTCCACCACCGCCACCGCTCTCACCTTCCTCTTCATACATATTTACATACATACATATACACATATATACGAGTGGTGGTGTTTTAAGGCTTTGGAGGAACTTCCATTAGCACAAAAAAACGGCGGATGATTTGTTCAAAGCTATGAGATCTGAGGGCTTCCCATGTATTTTTATCACTTTTACAAAATGCCCATTTTTTTTATTTGGCCTATTAATCATTTCTTTTTTTCTTTTACTCATTAGTGGTTCTATGAAGAAAGATGATACAAGCGCTCTGAGCAGTGTTCTTAGAAAAAAGAAAAAAGCTGTGATCTTGATGCACATGCAACCTAGAACGCTTTTTCTGATTCACCCCAGTTTTCTCTTTTTTGGAAATTTTGTCGTAATGTTAATTTTGTCTATATTCATAAACAAGTCTTGTTAGCAAAATGTCTAATTTATTAATAGAGAATGTTAGAGTTAGCACTGTACATTATTTTTCTTTTTGCTGCTGAAGTGAGTCTCTATTCTTGCAGTTGCTTCCATTGTGTACTGATGAGGAAACCCACATTTTTATTCAATTTTATTTTATGTTGCACATACTGTAGCTTGCTCTTTTTATTTTTTATGGTTTTCAATTAGGTTTTGGCGTTTTGGCATTTTGCCCAATGATGGAAAACTCATTGAATGGAGCAGTTTTCCTGATTTTCATTTAGAGCTTTTACTATCATCTCCGTTGTCACCATCATCATCATCATCATCAGCTCTTTCTATCCCTCTCTCTCTTTCTCTCTCTTTATCTATCTATCTCTCTATCTATCTTCTTATTGACACGGCTGATGATGCGTAAATTCTCTTAATGAGAATTAGTTGTTAATACTGCGAGTGACCATACATAGCTATGAGATCTGAGGGCTTTGGTTGATCATTTTGAATCTCAGACTATCATGCTGTTTTTGTTTTCTTTGCGTATGATTGGTATGTTGATCATACTTGTGCCTACCCTTCACTGAAATGCATAATTAAGATCAGTTGTCTACCAAGGAAGTTTTTTGGTTGTTGATTTTGTTCTTTAGTGACTATAGTATAGAAATGTAGTGCTACTGATTGACAGTACAGTTCTTGTTGGGATGGTATGCATGAGTTTTTCATTAGTCTGAATTTTGTCAATCTTGCTGAATATATCTTGTTTGCAATTACAATATCCACGATGCGGTCTTTTGTCTCTAGATGAAATAATTGAAGCCTCTCATAGAATTTGGGTAAACTGTAGTACCTCTTTGTGTTTTCAAAGTATTTTCTTGGGGACAGTTTAATTGAACTTTGATCATGTCCTTTTGGATGCGCTTTACATGTCTATTTCATTGATGTGAGTATCTGGCTCTTCTTGAATTGCTGCTGCGCAAAGGATGAAATATTTAGGCTGTGAAATAGCATCAAACAAATTTGGCCTTTATTGTTTGTGAGAAATTCTTGCCAACTTTTTTCTCACCTGAAATGGTACTTTTATGTATGTTATCTACTAGTACTTACAAAAGTATGTCATCTGCTAATTCTTAGTTGTTCACTTTGGTTCTATTAAATCTAGCTAGTCAATCTTTCATTGCTTTTTCTGTTTAATATATGCTTAATGAATTTCAAAGGTTTTTACATGTGCACAATTATGAAAAGTTGGTAGATTGGGTGGTTTCAATGATTTTTAGTTTGATCCTCTGTCATTGCTTCTGTTGTTTGTTATTGTTATTACCTTTTATCTGTGAAGATGTAGATTGGTCTTAGTGAAAATCATGAGCTTTGTATCTTTTGATTATGATATTGATGAAATCTGAGCTTCTTTTGTTTTTTTGTCTTTTTTGAATTATATTCCTTATAAATATTATTATGGGCCTTTGTTTGATTAGAGCCATTGTAAACAGCGTGTTTTTTGCTTTATATTTTTTTGAGTAGCTCATAATTCTTTCTATGAAGTTATATGTTTTAACATTTGAGTCTTGTCCTTGCATTTTGCCCAATGATGAAAAACTCATTCTTGATCGAATGGATCTGGTTTTAATTCATCTTTGGCTTTTGCACACCACCTCTTCATTCTCTCTCTCTCTCTCTCTCTCTCTCTCTCTCTCTCTCTCTCTCTCTCTCTCTCTCTCTCATGTACACATGTGTTTGTGTGTATGTATGTATTTATATATATATATTATATATATTTGGTGGTGTGTGAAAAGCTATTGACGAATGCCTTTACTGTGAATTGTACATGATCTTGTTATAGCTATGAGATCTGAGGGCTATTTTCAATTGCATTTTTATGGCATGTTTTGTTGGGGGAATGGAATAGCCATTCCTCTCTATTCCTTACCCCTTTTTATAATTGCATTTTATTTATGAAATGGTCATTCCGGAAGAGATTGATATAGTCTTTCCTCTTGTTAATGGCTATTTCGACTATGTTGGAATAGGTTAAAAAAGTTGTTGGACAGAAATGCCTTTAATTAATTTAAAAAATTACTATCCTATATGACTCAAAACTTTTTCATTTCCCCTTTTTTTTCTCTCTCTGCATATTTGTCTCTCCCTTCTCTCCTAATTTCCTCCACTATCGGAGGATGGTAAAGGGTGGTGGTGGTGCCTCCACAATTGGATGTGGCACTACACAACTAGATCTGATCGTGGGAAGTGATGACTAGGTGGTCCATGGCCAGATTTGTTTGTGGAAAGCGTCGATTTGGCGCTCCCCAACTAGATCTAGTCCTAAGAAATGTTGGATTTAGCACTACATGTTTAGATTGTAGAAGAAAATAGATTGATTTTTGATTGACAATCAGTTACAAGTCAATATTTATGCTTGCCATAAGGTTTGATTATAAGTCAATTAAGTATAATATTAATTAATTAATTGAAAACTTCAAGTAGATAATTAATTAATTAATCTTCGTGAGATAATTACATTAATTTTGGCACATGATAATCACGTCAATTATTCTTAATACTCCCCCTCAAGATGAGTATGAATGCTTGATATTCAAAATGCTCTTCTTGCTTAACTTTGTTGCAGATTTTATGAATCTATTTGGGATTAATAATCCTAGTGAAGGTTTTTTCTCTGATGAATTTAATACCAAAATCTTTAAACAAGAAAATCAACCACATGAACTCCCAACCTCTGTTGAATTTCTTGCAAAATAGTTTGTTCCTTGGACTTCCAATTGATGAGTGACTGTCTAAGAAAGTATATATAGCCAGTCATTGATTTCCTTCTATCTTGGTAGCTTGTCCCAACACTATTGGCATGAGTCGTTAATTGCAGAAAAGACTTAATTTAAAATAAAATTCTTTTTCCTGGTTCTGTTTTAAGGTAAGTTAATACCCTAGAGGCTGCCTGCAAATGAGAATTCCTTGGTTTGTCCAAGAATTGTGATAGTTTGTGCTGTATAGGCCATATTAGGCCTAGTGAGGGTTGATAGTAATAATTTTCCAATCAATCATTTATATATACAAGCTTCTGTCATCTGATCATCATCGTTGGTCTTGGAGAGCTTGTAATTGTAATTAATGGGAGTGGAAATTGGTTTAGGTCCCAATAAATCACATTCATTAAGTCCAATGTGTATTTCCTTTGACAAATGGAAATACTCCAAACTTAAAAAATACTTAGGCACCCTAAGATCCTTAAGTTTGAACCTTGATTTCAAATATGGTTTTACATCAGTTGCTATATGAATAGCAGAGCTAGCAATTACCATGTTATCTATATATACTAGTAGAGCAATGAAACCTCCATCTATATATACGAGTAGAGCATTTTGCGAACTTGGAGTTTCATTACACAACCTCATTAAAATCACCATTCAAAAAAGTGATGTCCAATTGAGAGAAATGTTGCCCTTTGGAAATGCTCTTATTATTGTTTGCTTAGCAGTAGGACTATAAATCTCCTAATAGTCAAACTCATCCCTATTCTTTCGATTTTATCCTTTGGTGACAAACCTAGCTTTGTACTTTTTCACACTGTTATCTGCATGAATTTTCATCTTGTAGACTCTTTTGCATTCATTTGCATGTGAACCTCTAGGAAGGGGCATTGCAATCCATGTGCCATTGTCCTCCAAAGCATACAATTCTGTTTTCATGATATCTTGTCATTGAACATAATTGACAGCTTGATAATTTGTGAGGTTCAGGGATAAGAGATAATGAAAATGGTATAGGTCTTGTGAGAAGAAGAGAGTTGTTGGGAAGAAAGGTAGCTGGCAATGGGATAGACGGTGACAAAACTAGTGTGAGTAGTATGAGATGGTAAATTATATTGGTAGGCTTTGAAGTATTTTGGAGGGTTTCTAATTCTGTTGATGTCATCTCTGTTTGCCATTCTCAATTCTCCTAGGGAAAGTACCAAAATTAGAAATCTTCCTAGAAAGGCACTGTCATCAAGACAGTTTAGTTTTTTGTTGAGCAAGATGAGCATTTTGAATATTCATGAGCATTCTGAATATTCATGCTCATCTTGAGGGAGAGTATAAGAGCAATGCATGTAATTATCATGGTCTTGGCTTGTAATCAATTATTTTGACAAGTATAAATATTACCTTGTAACTGACTTTAAGTTATGAGAATCATTTTTTTTTTCTACATCCATATCAGTTTCTTCCTCTCTCAATCTTTACATAGTCCAAAGGGTGCAATGTATGGTATTTTGATTTTGACTTCTGGAGTTGATTGATGCCATATATAAGGCCAAACTATAACCGTACGTGAGTTCATTGAAATTTTAAATAAAGCATCAGAGAACTGCAAACTAAGCATTTGTCTGGTTGATTTAGTTACATATATTAAATCTGTGCAGTTGGTGAGGCTGGTTGTTTACAGTTTTATATGATATTTTGTATTTGTATTGAGCAATCTTTTGATATTTGCTCTTCCGCCCCCCACTTATGCCCAATGATGAAAATTTTATTTGCAAGGAGGTTCAATGGCATTGTATTTTTGCTCTATCCTTTCCACTACTAGTGTCATCATTAGTTTAGGCTCTTCTTCTTCTTCTTCTTTTCTTCGTTATTATTCTTATTGTTATTATTATTATTTTCATCCGCATTACTATTGATGATGCTGGTAATGGATGTGGAAAGGTTTTTAGTGAAATTCAATAGCATCACCATTGATGAATTGTTAGAACTTGAGTTCTGACCTCTGAGGGCATTGCAAGTTCTTCCGCCATATGGTGTATTTGAGAGTTCCAAGTGTTACAATGTTTCTTCGTTTGAGTTTTAACTATTTTAACTAGGATATTGCAGGTTGTAGGAGTTTCCTTTAAATAATAATGCTATAGTTTTAACTAGAAATTTGCTCGCACCTTGCTGCAGGGCAAAATTTTAATATTTGAAAATTTTACAACATTATTTACATGTTAATGATCAATATTCATTAATTATTTTTGGTTTTATGTTAATTGTAGTGATATTATTCTTGATATAACATATTAAGCTTTTCAGGAGTTACTTATTATACTTTATCTATTCTTTTTTTACTTGTATTGTAGGAAAACCAAACTCTAGCCAAATCAAAGCAGTCAAAGTTTTGACCTTTTCATAGGTAAATATTTTTTTTTTGTTTTTTGGTTTAGGGTTTAGATTTCATCAACTGTCAAATTTATTGTGTTCAAGATCTATTTGCAACTTGTTTGTACTTTCTAGCTTGAGTTTTTTAGTCATGAATGGTTACAGATCTTGTCGTGGTATTCCTATCATGTCATTTGCAATTTAGATGTTTGTAACTGGAGGGACATAACATCAATTATGTCTGAATAGTTAAAATTTTATATTATGTAAGCTGTTGTGTAAGCAATGAACGTGAGTTCTGGTTGCTTTCAAGATGTAGCAGTATTTGTGTTTCTATCCTCGTCTCATTAGCTCTATAACACTTAATGTAAGCTGTTGTGTAAGCAATGAATGTTATAAGGTTGGCAAACTTAGCATCAGGTCTTTTACCAAAAATAACTAAGCCTGGAGTCCTATTGCGCCCAGTTTGCTTAAAAGAGGGAAACCAGCACAATGAAAAGCTTAAAATTGACCTTCATCAAGCCCCAGCCAGCTATCAAAGCATTTTAAGTAAACTACAAAGGACAATCCAATACAAACCCATTTGACCTGTGGTCGTGTTATTTAGCTTTGCCGCTAGAGGTATGATAAATGGATCTGGTTAAGGTTTATGTATAAACTAGGTTAAAATGTAAGTCCTTTGTCCACAAAGCTGAGGAAGGAAAATGTGCACGTGTCTTGACTTGGGAGTCAAACCACTCGCTCTGTCCCAAATTTTATTTGCCCAAAAAACTTATAAAAGAGTAAAACATATCATGTTCTGATTATGTAGCTCTGAAATCCAAGTTGTAGTCTTTCTTGTATGCTCATGTCTCATACATTTTTATGTTAAATAAATGACATAAAGCAACTCCCATGGCTATTTGTTTATATTTTAAGTTATATATCTTCCATTTCAGATTACAAGCACAACAGTGAACAAGAATGTTGATTAAAGGAAAGAAGAGTGAAGCTAAACTTAAGCTAAATGAATGGAATCTGTTTGTTTTAAATTGTGAATTGAATTAATCTTCCTTCAACTGAAACTTGATTGTGAGCTTTGGAAATTTCTTCATATGCTTGCTTCTTTCAACCCATGTGACTTTGACCACAATAGTTTATTGTTTACATTAGAGCCACTTGCCAGTCAGCCTGACTATGAGTGGATTTAAATCTGTAGTTTGACAATGCATTTATGAGAGTGTTTCCAACCTTTATGGTTCTCTTAAGCTCCAAAATTTGCAGTTATGAATAGTTGCAACTTTTTAGTTGGCTGTTGGTTCACACCTTGAAACTTCTTCACCTATTATTGTCATGAATGTTGGTCATTTCGTTGTCTTTACTAAAACTCTTTAGTTCACACAATGGAACAAGAAATGTGAAATAATTGGTTAGCTTTCAGATTTCCTTCAATAATATTTTTTATGCTTTATTTGTAATAACCAAAATTTGTGTTGAGTGCTTTATAAATATATCTTGTATTTGAGTTGAGACATATTTGAATTTTGATCCGTATCTTCTATATTAGGTTCCTTTTCTTTAATTTTTTATTAAGTTATTATATATTTGTTATATGAGATTAGTTTAGTCTTTCTTCATATAAATTTAAATTTCAAATTATGAATTAAAGAGTATATATGTAGTTAACATTTTAGAAAGGAAGAATAGTTAGATTTATTCAAGAAATTATATCATGTAAAAATTTACATTAAAATAAAGCATACAAGTATATTAAACTTATATTTTTGTATATAAGGATAATTTTAAAAGTAAACATCTTTTTTTTAGTAAATTGTTGATAAATCAGATGTTGTAATGTTATCCTTTTAGTATTTTATAAACATTTTATATATATATATTAAATGTTGCTGTGTTATCTTCTCAGCAATTGCATTTTCTATAATAATTTTGTCACCCACATTGCAAGGAAATGTTATTAACTTTTCGAGGTGGGGACAACAATGCATTCCTTGCCCCAAATGTGCTTTGTCGACGTCTTTGAAAAAAGAACTTTATATTATTATATAAAAATGAAATAATGAGGTTTCTTTAGAAAAAAAATTAAAGAAATTAAAATCAATTTTAAGATTAACATTATCATTGATTAATTAGCAAAAAGTCTATTTTTTGTTTTTGTTAAAATAAAATAATAGTTAATTGATATTGTGTCTATCAAAATTGGTTTTATAAATGTAGTAATAAAATGTTTAAAATGCATTATGTAATCATATATTTATTTAATTTAATTAAGTGTATATTATATGTCACATTTTTATGGTTTTTATATAGTAAAAATTTTTTAAATGTTATTTTATTTGTTTAAAAATAATGCTCAAGGGATATACTTGACCATGATTCCTTTATTAGTTATATGTACGTCAAGGCCTGAGCCTTGAGAGGTGAGGTATTGTGTGGGATTAGTGTTAATTAAGAGTAATGTTATGGAGTCTTATTGCTGATTGTTGAGGTAGTGGTGGCTGTTATATTACAGGTCTCCGAATATTTCCTGTGTACTATAGTTATTTATTTTATGGTATTGTAATATTAAATAAATAAATAAAAATTCCTTCTACCATCACTACTATTATTTTCCTCCATGGGCCATGTTTTGGTTTAGCAATTGCAGCCATTCAAGAAATGGAATTTGCATTCATAATTTTTATAATCAATTTTAATGCTAAGAGCTAAAATGAGGAAAATAATGTACGATATGTGTTACTGTGTGTAAATTGTTGATTTGGTGAACTTGTTTATTTCAAAAATGACATCGAATTGAATATTTAAAAATGATTGAATCAATCAAAAATCAAATTATTTTGATCGGTTTATTCAGATTATGAAAATTGAAATAAAATTAATACTAATTAAAAATAGTATATGTTGAAATCATGTTTCAAAGTAATCTATAAGTATAAATTTCAACTTAACAAGTAGTAGAGAACATTATAAAAATGAGAGATATCAACGGATCGGGTATCTTATAATTTCGAGGTACCCAAACCTTAATCTTATAAAAAAATCAACTATTCTAACTTTATTAATTACTCAAATAATTTTAAAATTACTACTCTAATCTTATTACATTTTTACTACTTTATAATTACCCTAATCCATTTAAAAATTTGATTAAATTAAAAAAATTATTCAAATCTTTTTTACATGTACTCAATTACTTAAACCTGTATGCATATACAATAATATTTTTTTACGTGTTTCATAAAATTAATTACTAATTAAATTAATAAAAACAAAAATAATAAATTTTAAATTTAAATAATCAAAAATAAATATCGTAAACATAAACTTAAATAACTAAAAATAAATATCCATACAACGATATAAACTTAAATAACTATACATAAATTTTCAAATAACAACATAAACTTAAATAACTAAATCCAAATATCCAAACAAATAACATAAATTTAAATAACAAAAAATATAATTTTTATAAGTTATAATTCTTATAATGTTAACAAAAAAAAATAAATATATTTATATTTAAAGTATATATACTAAAAGTATTACAATGTATATACAAAATAGTAATTATATTCTTTATAAATGAACCCAATGTATATAAAGTATAAATGTTAAAAGACATTACAATTTAATTAATAATCATAATTTTATTAATTAATTTAATTAATTATATGAATTTGTCTTTAGTTACATGAAATTTTAAAAAAATAGCTAAGTTTCAAAACTATTCTAATATCACAACTTCTTTTTAGATAATAAAGTTTATATATTATAAATTTATATAAACAAAGGTATATATATTATTTAGTAATTAATTTATATAATAGTAAATATATTCTTTATAAATGAACATAATAAATAATATAAAGTGTATGTGTTAAAAGACATTACAAGTTATATACTATAAAGTGTATATATATTACAATTAATAATTTTATAAGTTATAATTTTTATAATGCTAACACAAAATAAAAAATAAATATATTTATATTTAAAGTATATATATACTAAAAGTATTAGTATATATATAATATAGTAATTATATTTCTTATAATATTACTCAATATATATAATATATATTTAAAAACATTTCAAGTTAATTAATAATCATAGTTTAATGAATTAATTTAATTAACTATATGAGTTTGTCTTTAATTACATGAAATTAAAAAAATAGTTAGATTCCAAAACTATTCTAAACTCAAAGACTCTCTTTAAGTATATATATTATAAGTTATAATTTTTGTAATCTTAACCCAAAATAAAAAGTAAATACATTTTTATTAAAATATATATATAATAGTAATTATATTATTTTATAATATAATATTATATTCATATTATTTAAACATAATTAATAATCTAATAATATTTTTATTTATATATATTCATATCATCACATTAGTAATTTAACTAACTATATTTTTAATATATTTGTCAACATTTAACAAAGGAAATTGTTGATCAAGATGGTACAGACTTTGGATTCTTTCTTCCTTACATGGGTTCGAATCTAATTAGCATCAATTTTATTCAATTATTTAAATAATAAAAAAATATATAAACGGGTAGTTATAAATGAGTTCGGGGCAGGTACCTTAAGGGTAATATCCGAACCCGATTCAGGTAGTGAAATCACTACTCAAACCCGTTTATTGGGTACCCGTTGGCATCCCTAATAAAAATATAGGATACCTGTTGACATCCCTAATAAAAATTAGTACATGTATGTATATAATAATTTTAAAATATATTATTTTATATTCAATTTTTGATTGATTTGATTATAATAAATAAAAAATTCAAAATAATTGAAATCAAATTGGTTGGATGATTTTTCGCATTCAAAATTTTTCTCACCCCTCTTTAGAATATCAACCTTCAAAGATGCATTAAAGAATATTAGAATATCATCACAATTGAGATCTTTTGTCATAAGTTTAATTATATTTACTAGGAGTGAGTAATTGAACAGTTTAGTTGATGCAGTCTATCATAATTAAAGATTAAATAGATCAAACATTTTTAAAAAATAGATTAGAATAGATTAAATATAAAAGAGATATCGAACTGATCAAATATCAAATTGGTTCGATTTTGGATTGAAATTATTAAAATTTTATTTTATTTTTGACAAATTACAATATGACAATTTATAAATTTAATCTACAATTATAAAATATACACATAATTTAAATACAAAAAAATATAACATTTGTTATTTTACTTACATAATTATGTCCTTTTACATAAACCATTAAATTATCATTCAAAATTTACCATAACAAAAATAATAAAATTAACATCTACAAAACAAAATCATCTAACACAAGACAATCCATCATTACATATCATAAATTGAATATCTTTCATGACTTGACTCTTCATAATCACCCACAAAGACTATATAGTAATTAAAATAATATAAAAAATGTAATTATTTATATTAAATTGATATTTTGGTCAAATATAGTTAAAAATTTAACAATTAAAAAGTAATTAAATAAATTAATTTGATCAAACTTTTTAGATCAATAAATTTAATAAACCAATTGAATCAAATTATTTTGTTTAAATTACGTTTAATTCAATTGAGTTACTGGTCCGGTCCAGTTAATTGCAACTTCAGCATTCCATGACCAACTAGGAGCCCATTTTTCCACTGGGGCTGTCTCTCATCCTGGCCTTTGCTTAAATGCTTGTACTTTCTCTCGCCCATCCCTTTGCAACTCCTACCAGTATCACATCTTATTTTTAGCCCACTTTTTCTTCTTTTTTTAATTATTTTGGGTGAAGAGGGAAACCCAATTTTTATTGTTCATTCTCTAAGATTCGATGCTCTTTGTCCAATGATAGCAGAGCCATAGAAGGGACGCATGAGGTGAGCTCTTTTTTTGTTATTTCTTTTTATTCTTCTTTGTTGTTGATTGATTACTGTGTGGAAGAGCCTTTCTGCTATGAATTTCAAGTTTTGATGTTGCAGCTTCAATTCAAATGTTTCAAACACTGTAACATTTTTGCAGAATGCTACTCTTTTTTTTTTCTGCATTGGTGTTTGGCCCAATGATTGAAACCTCATTGAACTGAAGCAGTCATCTCTAATTTTCGCTTTGGGCATTTGCTATCAGCAATGGCATCAACAGCATCTTTCTTTCTGTTTCTTTTTCTTCTTTTTGGTGCATATGAAGAACTGGTCTTTCTCTCTCTTTATTCGTATGGACACGGCTGCCGATGTGGCGAAGGCTCTTGACGAAAATCAGTTGGTTAAAAGTTAAAACTACGAATGATCATTTATAGCTATGAGATCTGAAGGCTGGTTGCATGATTTTCAATCTTTATCTTTACAATGCTGCTTTTGTTTCCTTGGCATATGAATTTCATGTAATTGAGTAATTAGCAGTTCCCTACCATGAAAATCTTTGGGTTTCTGGTTTTGTTCTACACTGACTACGGTTAGAAATATCAATGCTGCTGAACGCTTGTAGCATGCTCATTGGGAGTTGGGACTAATAGTAGTTGATATCTTTTTTTAATGCTTAATGTAATTGCTTGGTGACAAATCAACTCTATTTTGCTTTTCTGGATGCACTTTTTATGTTTGTTCCTTCAATGTTAGCATCTTCCTCTTCTTTAATTTCTGCTGTGTAAATCATGAAACTTTTAGTTGTCTCCGAGCAAGGGTTGTCAATGTTCTGTTTCTTTTTGTATTAGCTTGTGCTTTGTGCGTGTTTTTTGCTAATCCTTGATGATTTAATTTTTTGTGCTATTAAGTTTAGCTAGTCAATTGTTTGTTAATATATAATGTAAATATATGCTTAACAAATTTCAACTGCTTTGAAATGTGTGGCCGATGATGAGATTCATTGCCTCAGGTAGTTGTCTTGATTTTCATTTTGAACCTCCATCATTGCTTTCGCCAACCTGTTCTTGTTGTTGTTGTTTATCCCTGAAGGTGTGGATTGGCATTTATAAAAATCATGAGTCATTAGTGTTTGAATATGACACTGTTGAGATCAGAGGGTATTACCTTTTCCATAGAATATCAAATGGGTTGTAAATCTTTCAACTGGAAATTGTTTTTCATTTTCTAAAATGTCTAATAAAATGTTTTAGATGCAGTGTGGATTAGAGATTAGTTGCATACAATGAATATTTATGGAGTTTGATTGATTATAGTTTAGATGAGCCTGGCGATTTAAATTTCAGGTTTTGGTGTTTCAGGCTCAATGATGATATTTGTAAACTGGAGTTTCTTCCCGACATTAATGCATTTTATGATTTGAGTTTGAGTTTTTCTAACATTGTTGAGCAAAGCTTTCTGGACCTAATTTGTAGCATACTTTTTGTATTTGGTGTTTAGCCCAATGATAGAACACTCATTGAATGGAGCAGTTATTTCTGATTCTCATTTGAGCATTAGCTATTGTCATCTCTGTCATTGTCATCATCATCACCAATCACCGTCAGAAACGAACAAAATACCAAAGTGGCTCTCTCTCTCTCTGACTAGATATATACCTATATATCTTCCTATTGACATGGCTGATGATGTGTGAAGGGTCTTTAGAACCGGTTACCTAATTCCGTGGATGACCAAATTTATCTGTGAAATCTGAGGGTTTTTTTTAATCATTTTGATACTTGTCTGGAATGCGTAATTACATAATTAGCTTTGTGTACCGCGGAAATCTTTGTTTTGTGATTTTATTCTATAGTGACTACAGTATAGGAAAGTTTATGCTGCTGCTTCTGCTGCTATTGTTGTCATTATTGCTGTGTATTTTTTTAAAAATCGTGAGCTTCATTGTATTTTGATTATGATACTCCTAAAGGCATTGCATTTTTGTAAAAAGAGTTTTTATTATATCTTCCTTTAAGTGTTGTTATGGGCCTTTCAGTGTAGTGCTCTGAAGCTATAGTTATGAGTTGCTCAACGCAAATTCCTTTAAGTAGTTGTCATAGTAGATCATAGTTTTTTCCTATTTGAGGTAGGTGCTGTTATTAGATATTTCTGTCTGGAGTTACAGTGAGATCCTACGCTACAGTTAATGCTTTTTGCCCAATGATGGAAAAGCTCATTTTGATTTGGAGGTTCTGGTTTTTAATTCATCTCTAGCTTTTACACACCACCTCCTTCATCCAATCTGTGTGTGTGTGTGTGTGTGTGTGTGTGTGTGTGTGAGAGAGAGAGAGAGAGAGAGAGAGAGAGAGAGAGAGAGGCTATAGGTGAATACCATTATGTGAGCTGTAAATGATCTTGTCAAAGCTATGAGATCTGAGGCACTCTTTTGAATTGCACTTTTATGGGTCTGAAAGACAGATGTAATCTTTGGCAAAAAACAGAAGACAAAAAAATGAGTTTACCCTTAGTCCAAAGGGCACATGGTGTGTGATTTGATTTTGAGTTATGGAATTTATTGGGGCCATATATAGCTCCAAATTATAACTAGTTAACATGTTTATTGAAATTTTAGTTAAGCATTGGAGAACTGCAAATTGAGCAATTCCTCTTTCATATTCTCTCTCTCTCTCACACACGCACGTTTAACTAATATTAGATTTTTGCAGTTGGGTGAGCTGATTTTTACTTTTGTTTTTGTTTGTGTCCCAAGGCAGTTCTCGATATATCTTTTACCTGTGTAATTTCAATTGTTATTATCATTATTATAATTATTATTATTATATTGTCGTATTACTGTGCATAGTACTGATAGTGGCTGTGGAATAGTTTTCTGTTAAAACTTATAGCTTTACTATCTGTATATTGTTAGAAGTATCAGTTCTGACCTTGGAGAACATTTTAGATTCTTTGTCTTTTGTGTTGTATCGATAGTTAATATGTTTTGAGGTTTTTGACTTAACAGTTTGCAGGTTGTATGAGTTCAGTTATACTGCACGGTAAGAGTCAGATATCACACTTTTCAGTACTCTGATATGACTATTACTATGTTGAGTTGCATTTTGAATAGCCTAGAGGCCACAGGCCTGACCCATGGCTGCTCATTTGTTGCACTCTTGAACCTTCCTTCCTTTATTCTTCACAATTTGATGGTTTTTATGGCTGCTAGATGAAAATAAGGCTTCATGTTTTTTCTTTTGCTTTGGTTTAATGGTATTTATTTCTTGCTTTTATGTGGCACTTTATTATACCTGAAGATGCCCTGTTACTTGAATAGTAGCATATATGACAACATGGACCCAAATCCTTCTTTTTTCTTGTACACCAACATCTTTCTCTTTCTCATGACTCTTCTGGAACCCATTTTTTAAGACATTTGATTGGTTACTTTGTTTTCATCAATATTGCTTTATTTGCATTGTTTGGGTATTTATCTCCTTTTTGCCCAATGATGGACAAATTAATTTTATCTAGTGGTTATGTGGATTATTCACTAATAATCTATATATGCCATGGGTGAGTGTCTGGGTGGGTGTGTTGTGTTTGTGTATGTGTGTGCATGTGCATGTACGTGTGTGTGTCTGTGTGTGGGTGTTGGTGGTTGGTGTATAAAGGCTTTTAATGAACGCCATTGGCAATATACCACATTATGATCAATCTAAGCTATGAGATCTGAGGGCATTTTCTTGTTACTTTTTCTTTGCTTTTCTGATTTTTTTTTGGCCGAGGTTATGGGTGGTGCAGGGCATTCCTCCCTCAAACCTACTTGCCAGCATATTCTAATAGTTGCCACTTTTTGGAGTTTTGAGAAATGCATTTGCCTTTTACATTTGTTCTAACCATATCTCCATGTATTGCTTCTTGTCTTGCAGTTTACCGATACATTAAAGTACAATAAATACAAGATACCCACGTACATTGGCTCCAGTTCAATGCTAGTGTGCTGCACACTGACACCGATAATGCTAAGGCACAAGATATTGTGATTAACCCACAGAAGAGTATAGGAAAGGCCAAAACAACAGAAATAAAAAAGCCCTCTATCACGCACGAACAGGGTGAAAAAATTCATCACAGAGAAAACCAAAATGGAACGGCACATACAGAGATTCCTAAACAAAGTGTCACTTTTATCAATCACCATAGCCACAATTACTCTCCTCTTCCTCTTCCTCCAAACCCCAGAAACCTGCATCCCACACGACACTACCCTAAAGCCTCATCTTAGATTCCCCAAATCTACCTGTGACTCTTCCCCTCGTCACTACCTCCCTCTTCCCAAGAAGAATACCCGCCTCTGGTCCTCCAAGTCTTGGATCACCCAGGTCTCTTCCTTTACTCAATTATTCACCCAACTGTACAAAATGGGTCTCCTCAAGAAGCACTCCAAAGTCCTATGTGTCTCTGCTGGAGCAGGCCATGAGGTCATGGCTCTATCCAAAATGGGTGTTGAGGATGTTACAGGTGTTGAAGTGATAGAGTCTTTGCCTCTGGTTAGCAAGGCGGATCCTCATAATCTTCCCTTCTTTGATGGGGCTTTCGATGTTGCCTTTACTGGGCATTTGGTGGAGGCTTTGTATCCTAGGCGGTATGCGGGGGAGATGGAGAGGACTGTGAGAGAAGGTGGAGTGTGTGTGGTGGTAGTGGACGAGTGTGGTGATGAGGAAGTGAAGGAGATTGTTTGGCTGTTTAGGAGGTCCAGGCTTGTTGGCACTTCCAATGTCACCTTGAACAGAAGAAGAGTGACGAGGATTATACTGAGAACTATAGCTTCTGCCTAATCAATTGTGGTTATTTATTGTCTTTGATAGAGCTTATGCGATTAGATTAAACTAGCTTTGATTTTGTGGTGTTGAATTTATTATGTGAATTTGTGTACATTTGTTGGTTATGGTGTACAAATATTTTGATGGTCGAAATCAATTTATACCTTTTGAATGTAAAGAAATGTAAAATGAAAATTTGGGCCCAAGCCCAAAGAGAGGTTTAAATAAAAGTAATAATAACACAAGGCTGGTGCCACTGGTTACCAACAAACCACTTACAGATGACCCTAGTCTAAAACCTTAAACCCTTCCATTTCCATAAACCTCAGACTTTAGTGTCAGACAGAATCTCCGTTTTCCCTCCCCTCTTCTTTCCCCGCCAGACCCAAGAGAGAGAAAAATGGGGTCAGCTTTGGAAGCCAGGAGTTTGAGAAAGGCGGTGGTGCCATTAACACTCCTAGAGAATCCATCTCCTGGAAACCTCCAGTCAACTCGCCTTGCTCTCCATGTATGCACTTTTTCTTTCATATTCCATGAATTCATTATTACCCATGTCCTTATTTTTATCTAATTCTTGGTCAGGTGAATGAGGATGGCTCTTCGTGTTGGGTTTACATTGCCTCCGGATGCAACATCTACAAACTCCAGGTACATACGCATAATTTGGAAATTTCTATATTTATCAGGCAGGGTCCCTTCGAAATTAATTTCTTATAAACTCCTTTCTATCTTTCTTTTTATAATTTTTTTAATAATTAATTTTGATAGATTCCGCTGCAAGATTCTTGGCTTAGCAAAGGGAAAGAAGGCCTCCTTATTCCCGAGCGAACAAAGGTACTATTATTTCACTTTCAGCACGCCATTCATAATTTTTCTAGGAAGGAAGAATGAGGACTTGAAATAACCTTGTGTTGCTGTTATTCGTTTAGTTATATAGTCATCTTATCAACTTTGATTTTGAAGGTTATAGACTCTTCTTTGCTTAAGAGGTGCCCTCATCGTTCAGAAATTCAGGGTATTGTACTTGCCGAAATTGAAAGTAAGTGTCTTTTCAATTGACATTTAGTATATTTTTTAATTTGATGATATCTTATAGAATGCATTTCTATAGCTCACGTTATACATTAAATGGCATATGAATGATTGTAGTTTGGCCGAAAGAGGAACGTAGAATTGTCACTCTTTTTGCTTATATCTTAATGACATACATGGTATAACTAGTATAGCAAGTTTCATTCTACACATGGAGAGGGAGGGTAGATGTTGTTTTTGGTTGATGAAACTGTCAGCATACATCTCATATCTCTCTTTAGTATAGTGGCCCTTATTTGTAACATTTAGAGGGTGAAACTGTCAATTGTTAAATCTTGTTCAACTTAGGCATCTGTTGATACAACACATTTAGCTGGCCCTTGCAAACTATAACAATGAAAAAAACCATTGATTATCCATTAAAACACTTGGACTCAAGGTCTGGTATCAGTTTTTTAACTTGCGTACATTCATGTGAAGTTATTTGTAAACCTAGTGCTGCATATGGGTCAGGGTGGTTCAGATATTAGCTAACTTACTAACTGAACTGAGGTTTTCCATTTTTAAAAATCTCAAACTGAACCCACATTGAAAGGTAAGAAAAACTAAATGTAACTGAGACCAAATTAGTTGATTTTTTCGGTTCGGTTTCTCAGGTTTCTTGTCTTCATCACATCACCCAAATTTAGTGCATTTGCAGATATTCAATTCCTTTTTAAACCCTTTCAGAAATTTTTGCCCCTGAATCAAAAAAAAATCACAAAGCTAACCCTAAAAGCAAGGCATCTTAAATCAAAAGATTTCAAATGTGATCTCTCAAGTATTAGATCTGATCCCCAACCTTGCAGAAAAAGAGAAGGTGAAAGAAGATTTTAAATATAGAGCTAGAATTGGGATATCTCCAGGCAGTGCTTCATGAAGAAAGAAGCTCGAGCAATATGAACAATAAGAAAGTTTAATGTTAAAAAAGGTTGCTTAAGAGAAAAAAGAGAGAGAAGCCAGCAGTGATAAGAGATTATGAACTAAAAAACTGGAATGAGAAAGAAATAAGATGGAGAAATTATAAGATTAAAAAATAGTTGAGAAAACAAAGAAAGCACCCTAGTCACATTGTATTCATGTGACTTGCATTCAAATCTAGTCAAATGCCAATGTCAAATCTCACTTATGCATGAGCTGTATTTTATTGTTTGATAGAATGATAAGGCGTGGTTTGGTTTGGATAATGTCGGATATGCACAAAATCCGAAACCAAATCAAATAGTTTGGTTATCTTAACCTCAGATTGATTCGGTTTTCGGTTTGCACAGCCCTAATCAAACCTGCATAAGTTTTACTTCCAGCTGTACTTTTAGCTGTTTTTTGCATCGATGAGGTTGAATTTGTTAATAATACTAACCTTGAAATGCCAAGTAGCGTTGGCTCCTGTATTGCTTTCGTTTTTGAAAGTTTTCTTGTAGTTCTTTCTTACTTCACATGGTATATCATCATTACTTTTTTTTTTGTTTTTGTTTCCCTCGGAAATGGTTTAGTGGCTCTGAATAATTATAAGGGGTTAAATCCTTTCATGTCTTTTGGATCTGATTGATATTTTATTCTGATTATGCTGCATCGAAGTTTCTTTATGAAACCTTGATGTTGGTGCCATTGAACTACAGTATCTATGAGTGTTTTATGCATGTTCAAACTGTGATGCAATGTCTGCAGGCACTGGTTACTTAGTATTGGGAAGCGTGGATGCTTATGGTCATCTTATTGTCTCTAAACTGGATGCTAGTGGTAAAGGTACATCCCCTAATTTATTTTTCATATTTCTCTAGTTTATAAGTAGGTATGATGGTGAAGTTTCTAGCATATTCTTCTTCATATTTCAAACACTAGTAGTTTGCAGCCCTTCCCTTTCAGAGAAGCAGTTAACCAGCTGTATGTTACTCGTTTTTAATCGTTTGGATCTTTGCAAGTAGAAGTTTCTGTCTGGCAGGCATGTCTAACTCAAAAGTAACAAATGAGATTTATACTTTCTCTTAGGGCTTTCTTGAGTAGTTCCCGTTAGTTCCTTAACATGACAGTTGTTTAGCCTTACCCATTTCTTTTCATCTTTCAGATGCAAGTACTAAACTAACATTTAAGGAAACACTTTTAGTTGCCTAACTACTACTAGTTCTGGTTGATCATCAAAATGAGGCTGGTCGGAATAGAATCATTATTTGCTTTCTGCTGTGGTGTCATGCTGTCAATGATATTCAGCCATGGGTTTCTCAAGACTTGCTAATTTTATTTAATTCCATTATCTGAATGCATCCTCATATATTACTTATCCGTAGCCCTCTTTTGTTTATTGATTTGTTGGATTCATATGACATGTGGTTTTGGATGGAGAAAGACTTTGAGGGGAAAAGGGGGGAAAGTTGAGAACTTTTAGAAATTAAATCTGTCTGATATAAAATGTCCAAAAATATTGGGTCATCCCTCTTAGAATAATGGGGAGAGTGGGGGAAAAAGAACTAATAGTTGTCTCTGTATCTGCAACAGCTGACTATATGTAAATCAGTTCTTTCTTCGCTGGTGAGTTTTATATCATTTTGTTCGCCAAATTTTTGTTTTAAGTCGTTAAGGAGTCTTATCAAGGCCTACTGCTGAAATTTTCAGATGTGGACAAGATTACCTATTCAGTGTTACCTCGGGATTTTGGTGTTGGAGAAGGTAGTTGGTCTGGGCTTTGCTTCAGTCCAACTCAATGGTCCATGGTATGTGGTATTCACTAAAAAAAAAAAAAAACCTGAAACTGATAAAATTCTATAGAATGTTAAAATTTCTTAAGGACGTGGAATCTAAAAGGACATTTGATTTAGCACACTGTTTGTCTATATGGCTATACCTAGTAAAAGCCACTAGGCCTTTGAATTTTAGTCACAGCTATGAACTTGGGAGCAGCAGGGAGATGCATGAAGGAAATTGGCTTTAAATTATGTTGTCACAGCTAGAACATCTTCTGGATCAGTACTTATTGCACTAAACTATTTTTACCTTTAATTAGGGCTTCACTTTGCACTATCTTATTTCTTAATCCAGGCAGCTGTGGCACAAAGCTTCTGCAAAAGTATTGATGTTTATGACCAGGATATTCATTTTCGGACTTTACGTACGTGAGTACTATATCTTTCGGATCTATCTATTACATGTATATTGGCATGTGTATAACGTCAAGGTCATCCCTATCTTATAATGATGTAGGAAGTAGGGGACTCAAAAATTCTTCATCATAGTTCTCCCTGAGCTACTATCCAAATAATATCTTCTCCGTTCTAGATAGAGGTGAATGGTTGCAACGGGGTATTATAATTGAGAAAAGTACGGGCTTGACAGCTTATTAATTTTAGCGCAGTCAACATTTCAAATAAAGAAGTTTTTTCAGTTTTGTGAATTTCCTATTCAGTAGTAGATGACTAGAAACCATAGCAACATGTGCACAAGCCTTGTCTGGAGATACCTATACTATTATTGATGTCAAGATATGGCAAGGAATTTGCTGCTATCTGACCAGGGGAGTTTCTTTATGGTCATTCATCATTTCTTTTTCATGTAAATTTTTTTAGTTGTACTAGAAATGTAAAGCCTTTCAAACACAACCTTTTAAAACAACTAAGTCTGGAAAATTTTTTGTGCTCACTATGTAGTTGTTGATGTCATTTGTAACATTTGTTTATTTGATTTATTGTTCGGTCATACTGAAGCAGTTACTTCTTTTACTTGTGATTTCTACCATTATCAATTGTAGATCAGTATTTGGTCCCTTACATCTGGGTTTTTTTAAAAAATACCTGAATTGCCCAAATATACTGCTAAATTATTTACAATGATAAAAATCCTGCAATTTGCAAGTTTGTTTCTTCCACCTCTCTCTCTCACAGCTGCTTGGAAATCATTGTTGCTAAAAGCCTCATATCTATTTTGGAATGCCAACACACATAGACAGTTCTTCTGTCTACATAGTGACACTTGGGTAACTTTGCAGTTCTTAGAATTTAGAAGATTCAAGTTCTTCAAAAAGGAAAAAAGAAGAATGCAAATAACAAAAACAAAAAAAAAATTTGTGTTTTATGTTATTAATATTCAGAAATTTCTATATGGACATTTTATATTAACTAATTTACTTACCTTTCAGACTTTGGTATCCATCTTCATTGAGCTTCGTACAGAATTTAGGTCATGGGAGTGAGACTTCCGTATTAGCCATAACTGAAGGGTGCCAGGTATATAATTATGCTTTTATTATATTTTATGTTTTATAATGTGTTAAATAATCTGATGGCTCTGCTTTATTTTCTGGTATTCATATAGCTGTCTATATGGGACTTGAGAATGAAAGAAAATGGTGGTTGTCTACATCGTATTTGTGGTTCTGTTGGAGATGTCTTTTATGCTGTTTGCAGTTCTTCGACTGGTAACATCGCAGTGGGTGGTGCTGATCGTACCGTGACCATCTATGATCCCCGCAGGTTGGTCACCATTATATATATTGATTTTAACAAAGTAAATACACTGTTAACTTTAATTAGTTTTGTCCCCTTCATTCATGTTGATAATATGGGTTTTGCAAGAATGAGCACTTTTATTTTCTAGAAGACCACATCATTTTACCTTAGAGTGCATTCGATTGACTGAATTAAGGACTATGTCGATGAGTTTTATTGAATTATGTGTTTGATACACATTTATAGTGGAGGATAGAATATGGGAGAATATCTGCTATGGTGCTAGATTAGACAACTGAGAAGGGGAGTTGGATTATATTAGGCCAGTGCGAGCTCCATAAATTGCTAATTGAAAGTCATTAACAAGCCCATTAAAATATGATCTGTATGTTAAAATTTAGCTTTGATAAGGTGGGAGGGATAAAAAAATCTTTGATATAGAACGGAGTATTAAGGTGGTCAGAAATAAAATTTGGTTATCTCCTTCCAGTGTTATCTATGCCGTGGACTGATGTGGCAATTATTTTATCCTACTCCTAATCATGTTTACAAAAATCACAGTGGAGGGTAAAAATAATTTAATTCGATCCTTCACCTGAATTAAACTACAAATGGACTGTTTTAAATGAAAATATAGGAATTTCATCTTAAACACAATGAGAATGTACTAACTAATTTACTTTTTCTGGGTTAGATGGTCAGCACTTTCAAGATGGGTGCACTGTTCAAAATATGAGGTCAGTTAATTGTTTTACTATGACTATTCCTCCCTGGTTGTTTGTCATTTGGAGTTCTTTTGTCAAACCAATTAATGCATTCAATAACAGATCTAGTTGTTACTGCAACACCTGTTAATCGAGAATAAGATGATGTTGTACTTGTTCATCCAATTATCATTGAACATAAGTTTGTCTGTTAAGTAACTTATTAGTTTGAACGTTTTTGCTCTAGAAGATCACTCAGTTATGCAGAACAAATTCGCTAATTCTTGTCTATAGAATCAATTTTCCTTATTAAAAATGTCAGTTTCTTAAAGTTACTTGTCTTAAAATTAGAATGCATATATCAAATTTTAAGATTTGCCTTTGACGAATCCGCTTTAACAATAGTGTAGATGGTTCCACATAATATATTTATTTGATTCTATGAGAAAGTGGTGGTTTATGGTTTTGAAAGAGATGATATTTATGTTTTTCTATTCAGTTAATTGGATGACCTGAGGATCCTTGTTACCTCAGTATTTATTCCTTCTTAATGCCTTCAATTAAAAGTGCATACATAGGAAGAAACAGATTATAGAACACATCTCACCTTAACCTTGTAAAGTCAGATCTGATATCAAGACCATCTACCAGATTTCTCTGGGAAACCATAATTCAGTATTTTGATGCAACAAAACAAGTATCCCAAGAGGTTTAGAAAATCATCTGGTCCATTCACTATAGGAATGTTGCTCATAGAAACTGAAAACATGGTCAGTAAATGCATTAGTCTTCAAAAAAGTGTGCTCCAGAATTTTTTATCTTGGGCCTTTTAAGCTCGATTACGGATCCTGCACTATGCAAGGATCAAGCTTCGTTGCGTAATTCGTGTTTTATATATGAAATGATATGAAACTGGCTCTGAGAAACAATTGCTCTTGTGCAAATGGGCATGCACATGAACATACAAAATCAAGCCTATAAAGAAGCATGCATCTTTCTTTTGGTGCCTCCTCCCACCCTGCTGATCTTTTGAGGTTTGAATTCTTTCATTTAGCAACCCCACCTATTATGTAAATTTTCTATATGCAGACAAGGAAATGTTAATTGGACCTGTTTGTCAGAGAGATGGAAATGTTGTGACAGAATACATTTTTAACCTGTTCAACATAACATCAAGCACGCAGAATTTAGGATGGGCCAGTAAACACTTAGTGTGACCTGTGTTGCTTGTTTTATGCTCAAGTTCTCACTGCTTTATTCTTGCTAGAGAAGATCCATGTGATTGTATCATTGTATGTCTATTGGGATTTAACCCTGGGCCAAATATAATATTTTTTTTCTGTTGGTACTGCAGATCACGGGACTTGCGTTCTCATCTCTTGACTCGGATTACATCTATGTACAAGGGGTTGACTATGAGGTGATTGCTTTTAAACTTACTGGACAATTTTATATCCATGTGTGGAGTTGGATGCTAGCATTAGAGGAGTGAGGCATATCTCTCTGAACTTCAGTGCCAAGTGTCTATTTAAGTAGCTTAATGTAAAAGATGGCTGCTTACATTTCTATAGCTTACACAGTAGTGATCTGCTAAGGAAGACAACAAGGTTGTACCATGCTCAGTAGTTTCCTTTGTAAGAGTGAAGTTCCATCCTCTGCACTGCTTCTAAATAATACGGAATGTTTGCAGGTCTTTTGTAGTAAGTGGCAAGAAAGCAGTAAGGTATTCAAATTTAGAGGAGACTCAAACTGGCTGGGATTCAGTAAGGTATTTTGTTCATTGTAAATTCTGCATGACATGTCTATATCTTTTCTCACTGTATTGACACTGGCAGATGCAGACAGACTCTGGCCCTTGTAGGCCAGTGTAGAGGTCAAATACTGGCCATGCCACCCCATTTTGATTGCCTGCTGAGGCTCATCTTGGGTAGAGAGAATGGCAGTAAGACCATCTATTATCCATTCTCTGCTGAAAACTGAATGCTGTGAGGTCTTAATATGACTTCCATTGCCAAGTAACAAAATCAACATAATTTTTTTCTATTATTTTCTTTTTATCCTTCTTGTAACATGTGGTTGGTATTAACAATCAGAATAATTTTGTTTAGATCTTTTGGTGATATTCCACTTTTCATCCTTGGCAAGTCAACCTGGATATCTTTCTTTGAAAATGTCAAACATGGATGTAATCTCAGAAAAGATTGGATTTTTTTTCCTGAGCATGCATTGATTTAAACTGTTTCTAGCTGTTGTTACCATAGAATAAAAGTCATTTAACTGGTTTTTTGTCAATTTTGATCCTGCAGTGCTCTAACAGGGATATACTTGGTGGATGGTGTGATTCGGGTAGCATCTTCGTGGCTGATGTTGTAGCTAAAGGAGAGTGAAAGAAACACCTTGAAAGGTTTTGTTAGCAGATTTTCCTAGTAGCAGTTCAGCTGTCTTCTAATCCACAAAGTTACATTTAACTTCAAAACATGTTAAATCGAAGGCTTTTATCATACGTGCGTGCAGTCATTTCAAGCAGCTGCTTATTCCCAGGTCAAGCTGTCCAATTAAAGACAAATAATCCCTTCCACCAGGAAATTTGTGATATTTGATTATCTTGGTCTTTTTATTTCCTGAAATTTAGCATTAGTTGAAGTTTGAAGTTGCCTATTGCATGAGTCTGTGCATGTAGGGCATGAGTTGGCTGTATGGAATATTACATGTAACTTGACACAATGCACAAGTTATTAATTTTATAGTAATGCATTCACCTAGATGCCTTGATCTGGCTGTTTGATTGACAAGTTTTTTTAATCTGTGTTGATCCTTATTCTTCTGAAAATTCAATGCTACAGAGTCAATGATAAGAGGTCCACTTTGATGGTTTGTTCAGCAAGACCCTTTGATTGGTAGTTTACTATAATTACAGAAACAGCCAAAAGTCTGGAGCTCCACATAGAAAATTATGGCATTCTTGGCTGTTTCCCAAGACTAGTGGACAAATATATATTTATATTGCCTGAGGTAATGTTCACATGACCTTTTCTTTTTGTAAAGCTTCTGTCATCATCCCTGGAGATCATAGGGGTTCTTTATCTTTATATCCTAGCTCTGTGGATTGGTCTTCGGAAACAAAGCGAAAGAATAATTTATGAAGGTGAACATTTTTCAACTGTTTGCAGTTGGAATGGTGGTTGTAAGATTCCAAATTTTCAGTCGCACTTTTTCTTTTTCTTGTCAATGAAGATTTTATGGTTTCAACTTTCAAGTGAATGACCACCCTATCTGAGACTACAACTTTGTGGCTAGGCTTGTGGCCCTGACTTTTTTTGAATGTTTCAACTTGATGAAACTTTCAGGGTCAAGGTCAAGATAACTGGCAAAGAGGTGTGCACAGGTTTGCCCTGGTTGGGGGCCTTGTAGGGTCAGGCTTTGGTTTTGGCAGGAGATCATGCGATGAGGGTCCCATCCCATCCCATTTATTGAGATCATCAGTACAATTAACAGCTCACCAACCGCCTTTGATCTTGCATTTGCGGTGGTGAATCGATTTTGATGGAGCAACATCCACCTTGGAATGAAGACGAAACATTTGGCATTGCTTGGCAAATTTGAGGATAACTTGTTTAGAAAGCAAATAGGGCATCCATTGCCCATGCGTGGCCTGTTTGATAGATGTCAGGTCACTCGAACCAGGCTTTTAGAGCCAATTCATCTTAAAAATGAATGTCAGGTTAAAGCAATTAAAGTAATGGGAGAAATGAATGTTGAATGTGCAATTGTTCCCCTTCAGAGATAAGGGCATCGGGGTCTGCTTGGACTCTGAAACTTACAACTCCTTATCCCTTAGAACGTGGGAACTTGAGTTTGGTCAACAGCGCGTGTTTATTACTCAACTAGTAGTAATTGAATTTAAAAGAAAGAATTCACTGAATTAAGACCCAAGATTTGATTAAAACACAAGTCTTAGTCTTGGCATGAAAAAGAGGGAACAAAATGATGTTAGGACATTATGTTTTTTCTTTGCATCAAGAGGACTTGTGCAATTATCCTTTGTTTGGTACACACCGCACACAAGTTTCACTGCCCCTGTAATGCTTAAATGGGTGGGTGACTTAGGAAGGTCGAGATGGAGTAATTATGAATTAGACCAGTTTCGAATTAGAATTTTTTATTAAAAACATATATGAATATATATATATATATATATATATATATATTGTATGTTATAAAGCTGCTTTGAAACGCCCACACCCTTTTGTGGAAGGAAGGTTTTGATATGAAAAGTATTGCATTCAGGGAGTGAATCTTGATCCCCAAGACTCAAATTCTTATGTAAATAAAATAAAAGGTCAAATGTTTAGATTATTTTTATTTTTAAATATAATTATATATAAATATATTAATTTTTAAAACAAACATTCTATCTCAAACGTATAAACAATTTTAATGTTTAAACGTGAAATATCTAAAATGATCTTCTTCTTTTTCTATCATTTTCCTTTTTTTTAAGCTAGTAGACAATACTCTCTTTAAGCACTCTCTGAGGAGCACTAGATGGGTCATGCTTTCCTTAGAGTGCGGGATCTGATTGAATTTGATGCTCTTCGACTAGATCCGACCGCGAAGTAACTGGTAGATGGGAGTTAAGTTAAAAGTTTTTTTAAAAAAAATTATAGTTTCATAATTTTTAAAATTAATGAAAAATAAAATTATATTTTTATTATTATTATATTATTAAATTAATAAAAATATTAATAATTGATTAACGATTAAATTTATGTGTCTAATAAAAAATATTTTTTTTAAAATAGAGTAATTATTTTTAAAAATTAATAAATTTATATATAATTATAATTATAATTAAAAAATATATATTCACCTTAAAATAAAAATTATTTTTGTTTAGCGTGTAACAAAACGAAGGGACGTGTGAAAAGAGCCAAAAACCGGCGATTTCACAATAGGAATGTACTCATTTTGGACCACTAAATTGGGAGTGTTTGAGGGTTAGCCTTTTAAAATAATGCAAGGGGACAACCATTCGAGGCTACGTCCTTTTAAAGGTCCACCGCAACACTTTGGGTTTAGGGTCCTTGTGTCAGATTCTTTCAGGTAATGCTGATGTTGATACTTCCTTTTCTATATTTCCCTATTTTCTTTTCTTTTCTTTTCTTTTTTTTTTTAATTTTAACATTTACTAATGTTTGCTCTATTTTGACTTGCTGGGTTTTTCTTTTTATTTTGAATATTTTTTTGTTGATTCACAATATTTATTAATTTTAATACTTTAACATTGAAGTTGTTAAAAATTTTCTTGATAGTTGAAAATATAAAGCAAGTGGGAACATTTGCATTGGAATTTGCATCATTATCACTTCATTTGGGGCATTCCCAAACACACAGCCATTAAATTAAGGGCAAATCTTTTTGTTGGAGATGATGATTCTTTCATATGTTTTCCACTTCCAAAGCCAAAATCATTACCTTCTAAATTCTATTCATTTTTTGTGATTTTCAAGTTTTAATTTAATTGCATATCATTTTGATCCCTATACTAATACTAATACTAATACTAACACTAATACCAATACTTGTTCATTTTCTATACTTTCAACATTATAATGAAACCATCATTCTGTTAAGTCTTTCCTTAAATGATAAACTCATAACACATGACAAACGTATGTCACCTAATACAAACAAAATTTGGGTTTTGTGGAATTTTTCTTTCTATTTTCTTTTTTTTTTTCCATTTCTTTTTTCCTTTTTTATGTTTTTTCTCTTTTTTGGGACTACATCGACCACTATTACCCTTGATTTGACAAGGGGGAAGAGAGAAAAGAATAAAAAATAAAAAATAGAAAAGGAAATATAAAATAAAAAATAAGACCTTTTTTTTAAAAAAAGATATATTTTATGAACTATTATAATTTAAAACAAGTAAATTATATATTTTCTATTTTTAATAAATAACTATTTTATTTTCCATTATTTTAAATAGTATGAATTTTGAAAAATTAATTTTAAATAAAAATTTTGAGATAAATAAGTAATGTACACATCGATTTAGGTGTTCACGTAACGTCATACTTAATGAAAATATCGATAAAAGGATCATTTCATTATCAATGAGTTAATTTTTATATATACACACACACACACACATATATATAATAGATGAAACACTAAAATAACCGATTACATCATTCTAAGTCATGAAAATACCCAAAATGTCGGCCAATAAAATAGAACTAACATAAGTTGGCAGAGAATCAAAGACATGTAGAGCAAGTTGTAAGCTCTCATGATGTGCGGCCATCCGATTGACACACTGATTAGTTTTACGGTGAACGTGAGATAATGAGCAGTCCCAATCTTGATGAAGTAACTCCCTTATGCATTTGAGAATACGGGCATTCGGATCCAAGACTATATTTTGATTAAATAGTTTTTGGATAACAAGCATTGAGTTAGATTCTACTTGGATTTTTTGAATCCCTTGCTCAAACACAAATTCAGACCCTAGTATAATGCCTAAAGTTCTATAGTAAGTGAAAAGGAGATGCTAATTTTATAAGAAAACTCCAAAATTCAAGTCCCATTTGCATCTCTAATCACTCTTCCTACTGCTATTGAACCTGGCTATCCTTTTGCACTGCCATCAACATTGAGTTTAACAAAGGACTCTTTAGGCTTTTTCCAAGTTATCAACACCTCCTGCTTCCATCTAGCTTGTTCTATTCTCGAATTATCTCGAGCCTTTTTTGACTTGGTCCATATTTGTTGCCAAGCATTTTGTGGCCAAATAAAAAAGTTATCAAAGATCGATAAGTGTCGCCAATACCATAATAACCTGATTATATGAACAAAGATTATGCCCCATGATATTAAGTCCAACATTTCATTGCTGCACATATTATCCAATAACCATTGTTTCAGGCAAGATCAAAGAAGTTTCCATTTAATAATTGAGGATTAAGCTGCAGCCATACATTCCTATAAGTCCCACAATCTCTGATCGCATGAATAATGGTCTTGGCAGAATCATCACAACGACTGCAAGCAATTGAAATGCCCACAATCTTTCTCAATAACCAGGCTGATGTTGGTAATGAATCATGCAAAAGCCTCCACATGAAAACTCGTACCTTGCATGAGCTCATAATTGACCATACCTTCTGCTAAAATCCTTCTTTTGGTGAACAACTTGACATTTGAAGCCAGTAAGCCGTTCATACTGTAAAGTTGCCATCGTTGGAAAGGATCCAAAATCCTATACAATCCTCCTCATTGGAAAGATCAATTAGAACTGAAGTAACCTTCAAGAAAATATGTTAAGGCAACATCGACTCAATTTGTTCAACATTCCATCTCCTAAGCTCATTACAATAGCTTGTAACTAGAAAATCAATTTCAACCTCACTCAACTTTACTATAGCATGATTGATTAGAGGGCCGCAATTGAGCCAAACATTTGTCTAGAATTTAGCTTGATGCCCATTATTGATAATCATCCCTCAAGCCATTAGATAAAACCAGTATACTCTTCAATATGCTTTCCATACATGCGAGTCTATTACCTTAACCTTTACCAACATGAAATCTTGATTGTGGAGATACTTGTTCTTCACAATATCAATCCAAAGGCAATATTCATTTCTCCATATTTTCCAACCTAATTTAGCAAGAAGAGCTAAATTGAATTTTCTGGAATCTTGAATTTGCAAACCATCATTCTCTTTAGTTGCACACAATTTGTCCCAACTAATAGTTGAATTTTCTTTGTCTCACCCACATGTCCTCGTACAAAATTACGATTTAAATGATCAATTTCCTGAATTACATTTTCAAGAAGATACGATGGCTGCATTATATAAGTTGCCATAGTATTGGTAACAGATTGGACTAATGATATTCGTTTTGCCATTGGCAAATTTTTATTGTGCCATTTTACAAACAATTGTCTAATCTTATCTACCAATTTAGAATAAGTCTTCCTCGATATTCTACCATGAAGCATAGGTGTGCCAAGGTACATGCCAAAATCCTTTGTTAAAGGGATTTTAGCAATATTACTTAATAACTTGGCTCTTGTATTATGGATATTAAAGGAAACCAATAATTTAGATTTTGTTAGGCTAACTTTTTGGCCTGAAGCACAACAAAATTGATCTAGAATTTGCATTGTTATCCTCACTTGTCTTATCGAAGCAATACCAAACAACATAAGATCATCTACAAAACAAATATGAAAAAGACTAGGGCCCCTTCTTGTTAAATATATCAGCTTCTATCTTCCCCATACTCATTGCAATATTGATTAGGTGGAACAATTTCTCCAAACAAAAAACAAAAAGATAAGAAGAAAGTGGGTCACCTTGACGAATACCTCTTGTTAAAAAGAAGACATCCGTGGGACTGTTATTCTAAATAATGAAAAATGTAGGTGATTCAACAATAAACATAATGAGTTGAATCCACACAGTGGGAAAACTGATTTCTTCCAACACATCTTGTAAAAATTTCCATTTCAATCAATTGTAAGCTTTTTCCAGGTCGATTTTAATTATAATTGCTCTTTCACTTCTCCTCATCATTCGTATCATATGAAGGGCTTCTTGGACTATAATTATATTGTCAGAGGCTTGTCTCATTGGAATGAAACTACACTAGGTTCTTCTAATCAAATTATTAAGCAAAGATCTCAATTTATCCATTATGACTTTTTTGATATTTTCAAAGGAACTGAGCATAAGTTGATAGGACGAAATTAGGAAATTTTCCCTAAATTCTCAACCTTGGGAATAAGAGTAATCAATGTATGGTTAAGTTCAAAAGGAAATTTACCACTATTATACGCCTTCTCAACAAATCTTATTATGTTCGGACCAATAATGCTCCAATTATTTTGACAGAAAGCTACTAGAAACCCATCAACTTGGACTTTTATTGGGGGTTCATATCAAAGATTGTTTACTTCACTTCTTCTAAAATAATCGACCTTGATAATTCATCAACTAAGCTGCCATGTAACCTCCAATGACTACTTATAGGAAGAAAAACATGCACAACACCATTTTTGTACAGGTTACGATAAAATTACAAAGCCATGCTTTTAATTTTTGTTTTGTCAGAACACTAAGTGTCATTGTCTTTCTTTAAAACTAAGATATGTTTCTTCCTTTATCTTCCTTTACACCATGATAAAACTTGGAATTAGCGTCACCATTTTCAGCCACTTAAGTTTTGTCTTCTGTTGCCACATGACTTTTTCCTAGAAAAGAATCAGGTTATATTTTTTAACAAGAACAACTTCAAGATTCTATAGATAGTCGTTTGGTCCATTGTCTAGCTTAGTTTGAATGCCTTTTAATCTAGTTAAGACTCTCCTCTTTCTTTTATGAATACCTTTATAGGTAACAAAATGCCAATTATCTAATGAAGCCACCATCTGTTTTAGTGATGTAGGAAAACTCATTCCCTTCATACTCCAATTATTTTTAACAAAGTCATCAAAATTAGGATGGGACATCCAAGCTAGTTCAAAGCAAAATCTCTTAGTTGGTTGATCTCTTGGAGATGTGGTTTGGCAAAAACCTAATATGGGATGATGGTCAAAGTGGGTCCATGGTAGGTTAAAAACTTGAACAAAGGGAAAAAAATTACGCCAAGATTCATCTGAAAGTGCCCTATCCAATAAAATCATCCCTTCTCTTTTATTCCACCAAGTAAATTTTGATCCCGAAGCACCCAAATCATAAAGTTCACAATAACTCATAAAGTCACTCATTAAATCATAGTGATTAACATTAACACTTCTCTTGCCTCTTTTTTCATCAGGAAAAGTAGCTTGGTTAAAGTCTCCCATGACCAACCAAGGTAAATCATGTAATTCATTGGCCGTCTAAAAAGATCTCCATAACCTCCTCTTTTCTTTTGCATTAGGGCTCCCATATACTATAGTTAATAACCATACATTGTTTTGAGACTTGATTAACATGTGAATCAATTGTGAAGAATAAGCAAGTACTTTGACTTCAATAATGTCTGCATACCACAAAACCCAAATTCTACCCGAAAAACCATTAGCTTCAACAAAAAAAAAAATAAATTAAGAATACTAATTCGATGACAAATTCTATTTGCCTGCACATCTGAAATCCTCGACTCTAAAAGAATAACTAGATTCAACTTATGTAGTCGAATCAAATTTTTGACATTTCGAATGCACCTTATAGATGTAGCACCTCTAACATTCTAACTCAACACATTGTACATTTATTTAAAATAAACAAAGTAAAGAAATAACCCAATCTAAATACCATATAGAAGGCTAAACCATTAGCAAGACTAGTCTTGCATAATGTCATCCTCACCTTCCTCTAACTCGATGTCTTTTGATGCCATAAGAAAATATGCCCTAGTTGCGTTCTCACCAGCTATCTTCTGATCACTTTGCGTTCTCACCAACTATCTTCTGATCACTTTTTTCCCTTGCCACTCCATTAACCTTTACCCTCAATCCTGCCTTCATTTACTTCAAGGTCTTATGATAAAGAAATATCAATAACCTTGTTAGTGTCTTGACGGGATTGTCCAGTTGATGTGCTCATTTCTACTACATTCTAAATTTTTCCATCAACTACTTTCTTAAGCCCACCTAAACGCTTCATTTGCTCCTTTAATTGAATTCTTTATTGGCAAACAAAGATCTTTCTAATGAAGCAATCTTGACGGCTCCTATAGAAATCGTCTTCCCTTTACCTTTTGAAAGAGATAAATCTTTATTTAACTAATTGGCAGCAACTTGAAGGGATTCTTTCAAAACTTTTCTACTTTTCATACTAGTAGAGCCTTTTTTGTGATTATTCAAAAAATGCTCAAGAGCTTCAAAATTAAAAGACTCAGGAACTATTTTCTCTTCATCCAAATTTTTATCTTCATTTTCCAATATATGAAATCGTGACCTAAACTTAATCGCAACATTAAAACCTTTAGGTAGATTCGAAACTCTTGGCTTCGTCCTGGTGTTATTCTCAATTTGAGTCCCGCTATTTTGTTTATAAGATTTTTTGGCCACCATCCATGGGTCAAATTTTAAGGCTTCACAATCCTTTTTAAGTTTTTTAGCACTGTTAGTTAATTCCAATGATTGTTCCACAGAGTATCCTTATTGTTCTTTTGTCGAATTGGACATATTTCAACATTATGGCCGAACTTGCCACAATGAAAGCATAACACTCGGAGCCCTTCATATTCAATTTTTTACCATTCACCCCTTATATAGACCTTAGATACCAAAGGTTTAGTAAAATCCAATTCTACACACATACGAGTAAATTTACCTCTTGTAGCCCGAGAGGTTGTGCAATCCACTTTAAATGTCTTCCTTAACTCATTACCAAGATCACTCTATCATAATATTCCAATGACATACTTGGTAGCCTAATCCATGCAGCAACTAAATTAATTGATGTCTCTTCTAAATGAAACCTCGGTGTCCATTTATGAATGGTGAGGTAATGATCAGCTATCACCCATGGACCTTCTGATAGGACATGATTATAATCCAACTTTTTAGAAAATTGAATGTAGTAGAATCCATTGTTTAAATCTACCACCTGGAAGTCTCCCACTAAAAATCATAGTTGCTTAACTCTGTTACACAGATAAATGTAACTGATGTCTCATCCAAGAAGCTTGATTATAAGAGTCTTTTGCCGGGGCATTATGATTATTCTCTTCTCTTCCTTAGAGAGTTTGATACAAGGGCCTCTTACCACATCTTTAATAAAGTCATCATTCGAATCTAAATCATCAAACTCCTGATCCTCATCATCTAATTCTTCACTAGCCAAAAACATCTGTTGGTCTCCATGCACTAAAATATTTCAATAAGAGGATCACAACAATCCTTCTTGACTTGATATTTGATAATGATCCACTACATTAGATGAGTTATCATAAGGCACATTATCCATCCCTAGTCCTCCGTGCTTTATTCCTACCCTAACAGGGTCATTTTCTTTAACGTTGTCTACCCTGGTCAAAGGGTCACCAGTTGAGTTCGCCTCCATGGAGTGGAAACTAGGGTTTTTCAAAAAATGGTGTATGTTAGCAAATTTTCCTTAATGTGCACCCAAACCTATTTGCAGAGCAGACTCTCTGGAGTAAGAGCAAAGTGTATTTTAATTTCATGAATGAAAGACAATGAGTTACTTTTTAAATTATAAGGATACAAATTTTAAGAGTCATAGGTGTAATTTATTCTTGATCTTTTATCTGATGATATATTTATAAATATTTTATGGCCTTATAATAAATTAAATAGTTTAATTATAATCATTTTACAAATAATTAAGCATATTAACTGATTTTCGTATATAAAAAGGTATAATTTTTTTTTGAAAAGTAAAAGTTATAATATTGATGATGATAGTTGTTAATTAGGTATTCAATTTTCATATTTGTATTACTGTAAGTTTATAGTGTAAATGTGTTGTCTCAATTCTATTGTGGACAAGTCAAGTCTTTCACCTTATTACTTTTTGTGGTAAATTAATAATAATATAGTAGAACTTTACTGGTTAACTTTTTGTAGAGATCTTGTGACTTGGGAGTGAATAAGAATACTTGGCAAGTATTAAATAAATTAATGAACACTATGGACTTTGAGGTGTATTGTTGAATACTTTAGAGTAAATAAATGCTGAATACTAATTAAAATGATATTTATAGAAAAGAAATGTTCAAAGTGCTTATTGGCACTTGTTCTTTTAATGAGATTACAAGTATAAGTAAAAATTTCATTAATCTAATAAAGCATTACTCAACATGTCTTATATCATTGTTACATCACGAATAAATAAAAAAACAATTAAATAAATTAATAAATTAATATAAAGTTGGACTACGCTCACCCTTGACGAAAATCAACTTGAGAACCTATTCCTTGCCATTAACCTATTGATACTTGTTAAGATGATATTTATAGAAAAACTTTTGTAATTAATTAATACATTACCTCCTTTTGTAATTAATATTTCTTAAAATGATAATTTAATTAATTTTAACAAGTGCTTATAGCTGCCAATTAACCTGACTCTTTATAAAAAGAAGTTGGTCATTTTGGTGAGAATAATAAAAAATGCATTTTTTCTAAATTAATATTTTAACTAAACTTAATTAGTTTTGATAGATACTCGTTCAAGTGATCCAAAATTTCTGATAACATAAATAAAATACCAATTTTAATCCAAAGTTTTTCATTGCAACAATTTTAATTTAATTGTTCTATATAAAATGAAAACTATTTATTTAGTTATTAAAAGAAAGTACTATTTTAATTTAAATTAAATTGTTTTTTTTTTAAGAAAGAATCAAGCACATCTCAAATTACACAAAATGTAACTCAAATTTATTGAAAATTTGAAAATGAATTTGCATTTAGATGAGGTCGGACGGACCAAGTGTGCTTGACAAATTGGCATGGCCTACACCTGATCCAGGTAAACCTAACTTAATTAATGCCATATTGAAACTTATTAACGCCGTTTGAAGGCTTAATGACCGTATAGTAGGAGATACCGTCTGCAGCCAAATATGTAAGTCTCCTAAGAATAAGGGTTTTCCATTAATTATGGGGTTAAAGACTAGGAAGATTTTTGTCTCCCACATGCCTTTGTGTTTTTTTCTTGTTTTGGGGGCAAAATCACATTTTTCTTAATAATCTGTCTTAAAATAATTATTTTAATTAAATATGGGTTATGATGAGAAAGAAGGAGTCATGGTTTAGCAAATCCATGTCCCAAGAGAACATCAAGCCACACGTGAGCAAGGTTTTTAGTCAATTAAAAAGAGAGCTTTGAGTTCTAAGTTTTGTGTTGTTCTGTCTCTATCTCATAATTAACTATTCCATTTCCGTTTTAAAGGCAAAAATAAAAAATTAATTAATAAAGATTAGATGTTAGGGAAACCATTTGGCATGGCAATTTTTTTTTGTTAGACTGTAGTTATAATCTTACAATCAAAGCTCACATTGTTCGCTTGCAAAATAATTTCATCCATCCCATTGTCTATTCATTCTTTCAAAGAGCATTCAATCTTAATTAATTGCCATCACTATTCTTCGGTTCTCTTCTTATCTTTTTGTTGTACTAATTAATTTCAATAATGGACATTAGAAGTTCAAACTCCTTTTTTTTTCTTTTTCTTTTCTATATGATATTTCTTTTTATGCCAACTCAAGAAAATGATTGAGAATCCCTTTTTGATAAGTTACAAGTAATAATCATGAAAACAAAAAACAAAAAAAAAATTAATTCTTCCAGCTATTTGAACTAATTTAAGCCTCATAGAGATAAAGACAAATATTATTTTCCTTTTTTGAATATAAGGGATTTTATTAATAAAGAGATTACCCATAATGAAGTAAATCCTTTAGAGATAAAACAACTCAAGATTTGAAAAAATTTTACAAAATAATTCCAAACCTGTTTAGCAACTCAAGATTGTTAACCCACAGAATGTTTCTCAAATTATATGAGCATGGGCATACTTTGGTGACTATATTAAGCAGGGCCATATCCGTACTTTAATACCATTGTTTATATTTTGATTTCTATGGTTGGAAAGGAATGATATAAAACATAGAAACTTAGGTGTGTACTCTAATAGAGTGGTGTGGTAAATTATGAAACTCATTCACCAGCTATTCCATGGGAAGCAATTTCAACAATGGCAATGGAAGGGAGATCTGCAAATTGCTTATTATGGGGATTGTCTTTCCAGAAGGCCCGATTATCACCACCACAAATATTATATTGACAAAAACCTGCATTAGGTGAGTTTAAGCTAAATGTTGATGGTAGCTCGAAATGTAACTTTCAGAATGCTGTAGGTGGAGGGATTTTGCGAGATTACACAGGCACATTAGTATTTGGATTTAATGAGAATTTTGGAGTAAAAAATTTCATTCATGCAAAATTATTAGCATTATATAGAGGACTGGTTTTGTATCGTGACTATGGCATTTCGCGTTTATGGATTGAAATGGATGCCCTGGTTGTGATACAAATGCTTATAGGGAGATATCAAGGCTCATATGATAGAAGGTACTTATTGGCTAATATTCAAAAACTGCTTACTCATTTCTCTTACAGGTTGTCTCATATTTTCCTAGAAGGTAATCAGGCAGCAGATTTATTAGCTAACCTTGGCCATGAATATCAGAGTCTTCAAGTTTTTACAGTCTCGTTTAGGAAATTACGAGGTATATTAAGATTAGACAAAACTGATTTAGGGTATGTTCGATTTAAATAATTGTAAAGGAGTAATACTCCTCATTTTTATTTTTTTTATCTTCACTTGTAATGTTCTTTTTTTCAAAAGTCCCATAAAACTTTGTACATAGGTAAATTATTTATCCTCTGCTCCAAAAATTATGGCAAGGGTAGTAATTCTTATTTTAGGAATTTTATCTCTTCTTGATCATGTAATTTTGGAGGTCAAGTTTCGGTCCCCTTCCTTGCTGTACTTCATTTTATTATTATTATTAATAAAATAAATACATGGTAATTGAGCCCTGCAGAAACTTCCAATATAATAAAAAAAAAACAAATCAAGATAAAAGTTAAAGAAAAATTTTACACGTGTCATGAATTTCACATCAATAAAAGATAAATGAGTTTTGAACTTATAAATAAAGGTATTTTTTCACTTATCAAATATATTTTTTGAGTTAGAAATAGATGTGCATAATACCTGCATATACATTTAATATTTTTTTGTAGATCTAGTAATTTTAAACACAACACGTTAACACGACATGAGTAAACACAGAGTTAAATAAGTTTGGGTTTAGCCTTAACGTGTTTCGTATCTAATCGTGTCTAATACGTTTAAGACATAAAAATTTTCGTGTCTTAACGTGTCAGACACGAGTAATACGTTTAAAATAGGTTTAAACATGTTTAATTAATGGTGTTAATCGTGTTATCGTGTTTAAACATATAAACGTGTTTAATCGTGTTATCGTGTTTAAGTATGTTTACATGATATGCTTAGCAACTTGTTAAAAATTAATAGTCAAATGCTGTTTTAGTCTTACTTAAATAATTTTAAATAATTATTTTAATAAGATTTTTAAATTTTATAAAGATAAAAATGTAATTATGTCATGCCCAAATCCTAATTTTAAATTTTGTTTTGTTATATTTGATGTTTTTGCTATTTTGTTTTGTTATAATTATTTTTATAATTATTGATTTTAAATTTAAATAATAAAATTATATTTAATTGTAAATATTTTTATTTAATCATGTTAAATGTGTTAAACATATTAATCGTGTTATTAATTATGTCGTGTCATATATTGACACGTTTAACAAACGTGTCTAAATGTGTTATGTCGTATTACACGGTTATTAAACGTATACGTATTCGTGTTTTAGATTTAAAGTATGAATAGTATTCGTGTTGTGTTCGTATTTAATTTTAACATGTTTCGTATCTAATCGTGTCTGGTACGTTTAAAATATGAAAACACGAATTGTTAGGACTAATTTTTTGGAGTACAAAAATGATTTTATATATTATGATATATAAAAGAAAAGTATACCTTAAAACAAAGAATTAAAGAGAAGGCAAGTCCATGTCCTCTAGAGAAGGGGCAGATCTTAGGTCGTTGATATTCTAAACCTCAACTCACATTAAAAACCTTATCCTTTTTAATTAGCATTAATTAAAACAATAATTTTAAAGTTCTAAAAATGAAAATATTCCATATATTTATAATATGGTAGGTTCTGTCTCTTTCAGGGGCGGTCCATACTTCCCGCACTTGATTTTGACAAGTTCCAATTATGAGGAGGCACGTGCAAAGAAAACACAAGGGCCAAGGGGCAAAATGTGATAGACTTAAAGAAAAATTATTTGTATATAAATGAACAATTTTTTTGTTTCATACTAATGTGAAAGGCTACTAAAATGAAGTTAAAATGTAATTAAAAATATGTTATTTCATAAAATTTATATAAAATAATAGAAATGTATAATAATTCAGGATTGCAAACTTCCGAACTCTGAAGAGGGGATAATTTCGTCCCTCTGTTGGAAGAGCAACACACGTCATCCTCTCTCTCTTTCTCTTCTTTCTAGAAGAAAGAATCTGAGTTCAGACCGAGTCCCTCTCCTCATTACGCGCCAACGAAGACCCAGCTGTGCCCTCCACGTGTATGCGGGACTTCGTCTTTTCTCCAGTCATATTAATCCACGTGGAAAAAAGACCCTCGTTCACACTAGCGAAGTCACGTCAGTGAAAAACTTTTGTGGGCCAAAGGAACAGTGTATTTTGATCAACGGCTCCGATGTGCTCACAACTTAAATCTTAGATTTTATTATGACTATACGTGTCCACTGCGTGTGGCCGCGTGTAAATGTTTTTAACCATCTTGACAAGTTAAAAAGGAATAAAAAAAGGTTTAAATTTTGATTAAGGCTAATTAAAGTAAAAGTAAAAGAAAAGGGTTTGTTTTAGCTCGCCTCGGATTAGACCTTTCCTTTTCCCAACCACCCTAAAACGCGGTCCAAAAATCCCCAATAAAATGCCATCCCCTTTCTTTAGGGTTTCAGTGCACCCTGGTTCGTTTCTCTCTCATCTCATTTCTCCCAAATTTTCTCTCCAAATTATTCGATCCAATTAAATTCCAAATTTTATTTTAATATAATAATTATTATTTGTCGATGTGAGAATGCCCGCAACGGATTATCAAGGAAGTTCGGCACCGTTGACGAATATCGGCCGTTCGTTGTTATCCCTGAGGAGGGATCAGGTACACGCGATGGAAACCCAGAACGACGGATCTGCCTCGCACGAGCTGGAGCTCGAGTCGTTTCAAAGACAAGTAGCTGACCGATTCCACGATTTATCGTCTGTTCCTTCCGATGAATTGCTGTCTCTTCCTTGGGTTCGGAAACTGCTCGACGTTTTCCTTTGTTGTCAAGAGGAGTTTCGAGTCATCCTTTTTAACAACAAAGCTCAAGTGATGAAACCGCCCATGGACCGTTTGATTGCCGATTATTACGAGCGTACTGTTAAGGCGCTTGATGTTTGTAATGCGATTCGCGACGGAATTGAACAGATCAGGCAATGGCAGAAGCTTCTAGAAATCGTGCTTTGTGCTTTGGGTGATAGTAATGTTAATAGTAATACGAGTAGCAATGGTAATAATAATAATTGTTATCAGAGAATCCTAGGAGAAGGGCAATTTCGTCGCGCCAAAAAGGCGTTGATAGATTTAGCAATTGGGATGCTTGACGAGAAAGATTCTGGGCAAGCTTTGGCTCATCGGAATCGTTCCTTTGGAAGAAACAACAATAGCGGCAGTCACTCGAAGGATCATCACCATCGTTCTTTGGGGCATTTCAGGTCTTTGTCTTGGAGCGTTTCGAGGTCTTGGTCTGCTGCCAGGCAGCTTCAGGCAATTGGGAATAACTTGGCTGCGCCGCGAGGGAATGAGGTTGTGGCTACCAATGGACTTGCAATCCCTGTTTACACAATGGGTTGTGTTTTGTTGTTTGTAATGTGGGCTTTGGTGGCTGCTATTCCTTGCCAGGATCGTGGTTTGCAAGTTCATTTTTATGTTCCCAGGCAGTTTTCGTGGGCAGCTCCAATTCTTTCGTTGCACGAGAGGATCATGGAGGAGTCCAAGAAGAGGGACAGGAAAAATGCTTGCGGGTTGTTAAGGGAGATTTATCAGATGGAGAAGTGTTCGCGGTTGTTGGGGGAATTGGCTGATTCTGTGCAGTTTCCGTTGAGTGAGGAGAAGGAAGGGGAGGTCAGGCAGAGAGTGAAGGAATTGGGCCAGGTTTGTGACGCAATGAAGGAAGGTTTAGAGCCGCTGGAGAGGCAGGTTAGGGAGGTGTTTCACAGGATTGTTCGTAGCCGAACTGAAGGGCTTGACTCTTTAGAAGACACAATCCTGAGTAAAAAGTCTGTTCTGGGGCTGGGCTGATTTTAATTGTAAGTGTCAAATGTGAAGCTTGCAACTGTGTTATGATTTGTCTTTGGGGGAACTTGAGTATCATGAAGAAGAGAAGAGATGATGAAGATGGAGAAGAAATGAAGAAGGATTTGAGGCATACGCCGCAAAAATAAAAAAAGGGTAAGGAGGAAAAACAAAAGAGATTTTTCTTGTATTTATCACCATATAACAGTGTAAAGAAAGTAGGATATGGAGTCGGCCCGTTGGTCCCGGTGCTGATGTCCAGCTTTGTGTTGTTATTGTATAATCAAATTTCTGAGTAAATTTGCATCTTGGTTCTGTAGCTGATTTTATGTTCAAAATTTTGTCTACTTGTCAATGATATATACTTTTTGTGCTTCTTTGTTAATATTCTGCATTTTAGATGCAATAATAAGATGAATGATAGTGAATGAAAGAGTTCTTTTTGTTGCTAAGCTCTTTGGACAAGGTTGTAACCACCTAATGAAATGCAAAAAAAAAAAAAATGTATGATAGTTTCTAGGATGAAGAAAATTGTCTAGTTGCTGTGTTGGACTTTTAACTAGAATAATCATTGACTGGTCTGAAATCTCACCTATACCAGCAAGAAATGAAGTACTTTAGTGACAGAATCTCCGTTTTCCCTCCCCTCCCCTCCCCTCTTTATTCACTGTTCTTTCCCCGCCAGACCCAAGAGAGAGAAAAATGGGGTCAACATTGGCAGCGAAGAGTTTGAGAAAGGCGTTAATGCCATTAATACTCCTAGAGAATCCATCTCCTGGAAACCTCCAGTCAGACTCGCCTTGCTCTCCATGTATGCACTTTTTCTTTCATATTCCTTGCATTTACGTGAATTCACTATTACCCATGTTCTTTTTTTTTCCAATTCTTCATCAGGTGAATGAGGATGGCTCTTTTGTTGGGTTTACATTGGCTCTGGATGCAACATCTACAAACTCCAGGTACATATACATGATTTGGAAATTTCTATATGTACCAACAGGGTCCCTGGGAAATAAATTCTTATAAACTCCTTTCTATCTTTCTTTTTTTTTAATAATTAATTTTTACAGATTCCGCTGGAAGATTCTTGGCTTAGCAAAGGAAAAGAAGCCCTCTTTATTCCTGAGCGAACAAAGGTACTATTATTTGACTTTCAACATGCCATTCATAATTTTTCTAGGAAGGAAGAATGAGGACTTGAAATAAGCTTGTGTTACTGTTATCTGTTTATGTATATATTCATCTTATCATCTTTGGTTTTGAAGGTTATAGAATCTTCTTTGCTTAGGAGGTGCCCTCATTGTTTAGAAATTCAGAGTATTGTCCTAGCCGGGATTGAAAGTAAGTGTGTTTTCAGTTGACATTTAGTGTATTTTTTAATTTGATGATATCTTAGATAGAAGGCGTTTCTATAGCTTACATTATATGTTAAATGGCATACGAATGATTGTAGTTTGGCCGAAAGAGGGATGTTGAATTGTCATTCTCTTTTTGCTTGTCTTAATGACATACATGATATAACTAGTATAGCAAGTTTCATTCTACACATGGAGAGAGAGGGTAGATGTTGTATGTGGTTGATGAAACTGTCAGCATATCTCATATCTCTCATTAGTCTTGGGGCCTTTGTTTGCAACATATAGAGGGTGAAACCGTTAATTGTTAAATCTTGTTCAATTTAGGCATCTGTTGATACAACTCATTTAGCTGGCCCTTGCAAACTAGAACAATTAAAAAACCATTGATTATCCATTAAAACACTTGGACTCACGGTCTGATATTAGTTTTTTAACTTGCATACATTTGTGTGAAGTTATTATTAAACCTAGTGCTGCATATGGGTCAGGGTGGTTCAGATATTAGCTAACTTACTCACTGAGCTGAGGTTTCCTGTTTTTAAAAATCTCAAACTGAAACCACATTGAAGGGTAACAAAAACTAAATGTAACTGAGACCGAATTAGTTGGTTGTTTTGGTTCGGTTTCTCGGGTATTTTGTCTTCGTCACATCGCCCAAATTTAGTGCGTTTGCAGATATTCAAATCCTTATTAAACCCTTTCAGAAATCTTTGCCCCTGAATCAAATAAAAATCACAAAGCTAACCCCAAAAGCAAGGCATCTTAAATAAAAAAATTTCAAATGTGATCTCTCAAGTATTAGTTCTGATCCCCAACCTTGCAGAAAAAGAGAAGGTGAAAGAAGATTTTAAATATAGAGCTAGAATTGTGATATCTCTGGGCAGTGCTTTGTCGAAGAAAGAAGCTTGAACAATGTGAAAAATAAGGAAGTCTAATGTTAAAATGGTTGCTTAAGAGAAAAAAGAGAGAAAGAAGCCAGCAGTGATAAGAGATTCTGAACTAAAAAACTGGAATTAGAGAAAGAAATAAGAAAGAGAAATTATAAGATTAAAAAATAGTTGAAAAAACAAAGAAGGGTCCCTGGTCGCACTGTATTCATGTGACTTGCATTCAAATCTAGTGTCAAATCTCACTTATGCATGAGCTGTAATTTATTATTTGATAGAATGTTAAGGCGCTGGTTGGTTTGGATAAAGTCGGATATGCACAAAATCCGAAACCAAATCAAATAGATTGGTTATCTGAACCTCATATCGATTCGGTTTTCGGTTTGCACAGCCCTAATGAAACCTGCATAAGTTGTGCTATATGGGAGAATATCTGCAATGGGGCTATATTAGACAACTGAGAAGCGGAGCGGAGTTGGATTATATTAGCCCAGTGCGAGCTCTATAAATTCCTAATTGAAAGTCATTAACAAACCCATTAAAATATGGTCTTTATGTTAGAATTTAGCTTTGACAAGGGGGGAGGGATGAAATAATGTTTGATATAGAATGGAGTATTAAGGTGGTCAGAAATAAAATTTGGTTATCTCCTTCCAGTGTTGTCTATGCCGTGGACTGATATGGCAATTATTTTATCCTACTCTTAATCATGTTCACAAAAAGATCACAGTGGAGGGTAAAAATAATTTAATCGGATCCTTCACCTGAATTAAACTACAAGTGGATTGTTTTCAATGAAAATATAATAAATTTAAAAATTAATCAAGAGTAAAATTAAATTTTTATCTGTATCATATCAATAAATTGACAGAAATATTAACGATCAATTAACGGTTGGATTTACATATCCAGTGAAAAATATTTTTTTAAAATAAGATATTTATTTTAAAAATTAATGAACTTTCGTGTAATTTGGTTTTAAATTTAGGGTGGTAAAAATATTTTACTCTAATTTTTTCTTTGCATCAAAGGACTTGTGCAATTATCCTTTGTTTGGTACACACTGCACACAAGTTTCACTGCCCCTAGAAGACTCAAATGGGTGATTTAAGACGGTTGAGATTGAGTAATTACCTGCAAGACCAGTTTCGAATTAGAAGTTTTTATTAAAAACAAATATATATATATATAAAGCTGCTTTGAAATGCCCACCTCCTTTTGTGGAAGGTTTTGATATGAAAAGTATCTAGAGAGTGAATCTTGATCCCCAAGACTCAAGCCCCTTATGTCAATAAAATATTGAATTCAGCTTTTCATGGCCTTCTGGAACATGTATATAGAAATAGATAGTTGTTTTTGTTTAGTGTAGAAGAAAATAAAGCGATGTGTGAAAAGAGCCCAAAACTGGCCATTTCACATCAGAAATGGAAATGAGGACCAAAACTTGAGAGTTGAGAGTGTTTGAGGGTTAGCCTTTTAAAATAATGCAAGGGGACAACAACTTGAGGCTACCTCTTTTTAAAGGTCCATTACAACACTAGGTTTTAGGGGCTTATCAAATTCTTTCAGGTATACTGATGTTGATACTTCCCTTTCTATGCATTCATATATATTTTTTTTTAATTTGACTTGCTGGGTTTTTTTTTTTTTAAATAAAAGTAGAGGAAATTATGAACAAGTGTCTTAAGGGTGGCAATGCCAATGATTGCTTTGACTTTGCCGATCACTGTTGCTATTGTTGACTAATCATTGGCAATGCCAACTTGAGCATTTACTAATGTGAATAGGCAAGTCTCATTTGCTTTAAGCAGTAGAGCCATAATAATTGTTTTAAAAAATGTTCAAATTGTATGGTTCAGACATCAATTCCCCATGTTCTCTCTCATAACAACAGCCTCTATTACTCTTGTTAAAGGAAACCTCAGGGAATCACTCTGCCCCATTTCTTGATATGCATGCAGCAGGGGCACCGTTGGTGGAATATAACATCTCCAGACTCCAGTGAAAGGGAATTTAACCCTTTGCGACCTACCAAATGGGATTGGGGAGGCTGTCAGAACAGTCTGTCCTTACAACACTTGAATGGTTGTCATAAACTCGAAACTTTAATTACTAAAACCCAGTTGTGTTGTTCATTGGCTGGCAATTGATGTGAGCTTATGTGAACTTTGAAGAATATCTGTAGTTGCCAAGTCAACTATTTTAGCCATTAGGCTTTTCATGTGAAAATGAGTGGGCATGAAGTGACATTGGAAAAACCCGGCTTTTCCCCCCGTGTTTTCACGTTGAAAAAAGATGATTAAAACAGAAATGTCTCATTGTATGAATCAAACTCTTTTCTTGACTTTTACTGCATCTGCTCCTTTCGCTCGTGCAGATTGTCTCACTTCATTCATGCAGAACAAAGTCCAAAATCTTATCTGCTTTCAGTTTGGTAGAATTAAAGCAAAGTGTTGTCAGACTGAAGTTATCTAATTACCCAATATTTTAGAATTGGGTATCAGTTTTTGGGAGTTTTAAAAACCTTTTTTAAGGAAAAAAGAAAAACTTTTTGCGTGCATGTTTAACCCTTTAAGCTTGTCGAGGCAGTTCCTTCCTGAGATTAATATTTCAGTGCCCCCACCCCCCACTCAAACTGGGGCCACTTTCTAGTTAGGTAATTTTGCCAATAATGATCAAAATTTGTGGCTTTCGTTTCAACTGATCCATAGGGTTCCAACTTCCAATTTTCAACCACAAAGCCAAATGTGCTGTGAGTGAGACTTGTCATTCAGCTGTGTTTTCTTTCAGCGACCAGTGGGCGATCCCTTCAGTACCTTGGAATTTCTTTTGACGTATGGAAGTCATTTCTGGCAATCTGCTTGAGCTGGTCCTCATTAACTCTTTACATTAATCTATTTCAACATTTCGTCTTGCACTTGTTTTCTTCCTATGATATGATCAATTGTTGCATTAACTGCATTCTAGGCCTTGGACTTTCCAGCCGCTAGTCTGTAAGTCTTTTGCGTACTTACATCTACGGCTTGTTTTGACAGCTAAATCGCAAGCTGGATTTCTTGGAAGGGGGGAAATAAGAGTCGTTGCGTTTGAATCTAGTTTGTTAGAGCCTAGGATTTTAGGTTGAATTATTGGCTATGATAATCAACTGGGACCTTAAAAGCTTTGATGACTTTGATCAGATAGGTAATGACCAAAACAACACTATATTTCCTTACAGCACAAATATTACTGTTTAACTGTCTGAGTCTGAGTCTGACTCAGAACAATCCAACATCCTCTAGAAGATTTTCAAGATTTGGATTTTGATGAGGGATGGAGATTTGAATATAGTGTTAAAGAGTCTGGAACGACAACAATCAGCTCTTGAATTTTTTTTTTTTGTGTTAATGAACCTATATATTTAGCTTGTCTAATTCCAAGAATGGCTTTCAATCTTTCTTGGCTGACATATGTCGGCTGGTAGGCAGCTCTAAAGGAAGGTGAACCAGAGTTTGGCTTTCTCATTCATTCCTTCCATCCTACAAAACGCGGACAGGCTCTGGATGACATTTTTTGGTTTGGTTTAAAGGTGGCTGCTAGACTTTTATAGAGTTATCTTGTCATATTTTGAGTGATTAAATAGCTAAATCTTTAAGTTTAGATAAAATTTTAAGTAGTTTTTTTCGTTTTTCTCTAATTAGTTAACTCATAATTGAGCTAATTTATTTGAAGTTATTTTAACTCATTTGTATGGTAAAAATGGCTATTTTTAGCTATGGCTAATTTAGCATCTATGTTTTTAAGGTCCTCAAAAGAGAAAAGGTCAAGAGGCAAGGAATTGCACAAATTGATCAGGTGCAGACTTCACTGAACATACAGTGGTATTTCAGACATAACTCAAGCTATAAAAGTCCAATCAACGTGATTCTTAGACCATTGAAAAGCTAAGAGAAAGGGCTATAACATTCATGTTTATTACTTCATCTAGTTCTGATCTGAGCATGGTCAAAATCGCATTAGATGTCGCTTGACCGTAGCAGTTCTGCACTAGGCTGCTTGAAGGAACAAAGAATGGAAACAGCAGGCACAACATTGTAGTGTCGGGCTCCTAGTACTGTAGCACTGTCCCAGTCAACTAGAACCCCTCACCAAATAGAACCTCCAGTGCTGCAGCATCAAGCTTTTAGCGCTACAACGCTATCCAGCACTACAAACACTGCCTTTGGCAGTGAACTCAGCGCTGCAGCGCTGTCAAGCGAAGCAACACTGCCTTTAGCAGTGAACTCAGCGCTGCAGTGCCAGACACTCAGCACTGCAATGCCAACTTAAATGTTACTGGACCCTCTGAATCTCTGATCTTTCAGATCAGAGGACCATGTGGAGTGGTATAAAAAGAGGCCTTTTTAGGGCTGAAAGGGGGCTTTTTGGAGGAGCAACTTGAGAGGCAAAAATCTTGAAGAAGAGCTTGACAAAGCTGTAGCAAATAGAGTTTTCTCCCACTAGCTTATTTTTTCTCTTTAAATCTCTTTGTATAAATGCTTAGTTTTGTTGAAATTTTATTATGGGCCGTTAAAATATTAAACTAAACTTCCATTTTTAGGGTTATGGTAAATATTAATGTATAGTTTGGAGGCTTGATTGACTATTACTTGTTTTATGGAATATTTAGTATTTACCCGAATCTGCACTTATTTCTCATTTTATTGACTGATCACCAATAGGATATGTATGAATTTTTAGATAATACTTGACAAAGTTAGTTTAAAATGACTATGGTTTGGGTAGTGTATGATCATTGTAATTAGGAATTAATTGGGTGATTTGTTAATAGGGTAAACATACACCTATTAACCATATACAATCAATTTATAGGACTTTACGATATCTCGACGGAGAATCGTACATGCTTAAGGATCTTAGGCTAGCATTAGTTTTCCATAAAGTAGGTAATTAGTCAATCTAAAGTCCAAACGACGCACTAATTGAAACCATAATCCTAAGTAGTTCCCCACTGTTTTCCAACTCAATTTACTTGCAATTTATTTTAGCATAGTTCACTAGTTTACCTTTGTTCTTTAATTTTCATTTTCAATTAATTTCAATACTAGATTTCCTTGAATAAGATTAAATTGCCCAATTTTAATAATTAGCAAGAATTTAGATGCAATTTCCTGCGGGATCGACAAACTCAACTCATCATTATATTATTTGTTGTGACTATGTGCACTTGCACTTAGTCTTTGCTTATATTTTGCATTTAATTTTGAGCACATTCCATATCACACAAGCAAAGTTCCACAACACAGACCCAAAGAACTACAGCTTTCGAAAATTCTCAAATTTGGTGAAGGTCTGCCTTTTATCATAACCAGGCACAACTCAGCATAGTTCTTAGGATTTTGGGAACACAGAAGTCACACTCCTTGTCTGCAACTCAGGATATCTCATGGCTTTTGAACATCTTGATTAGATAAAGGATTCTAACAAATGGTTCTGGATTATCTAGGTAAAAGTTGCAAATGATTAATATTCAATTCTGTAAATAGTCATGGCTACTTTTGAGTTTTCACTCTTCATTATTGGTTAATAATTCAGTATTTGACAAGACAATAGCCTCAGTTGTGCCAACTTTGAGGTGAAGAATTGATCTTTTCATTGATATGCCATTGTTAAGTACCTCAAAGCTTCCTATTCTTCATCATAGCAGCTGCCTTTTACCTGTTCATTAATGAAAAATCAGTAACTTTTTAAGTCAGAATAAGAACTCTTAAGAAAGCAAAGTTAGCCATTAGCAGGACCACCAAAGATGATGCCAGAGCAACCAGCCACCCTTATAACGCCTTCTTAGCTGTTCATACCATCTGCGTTTTAATTATTAAAAGATATGGTTGGAATTGGAAGTACTTCTATGTGGTCTCAAAAAAATCTTTATTTGCTGGGTCAGCTTATAATGAGAAAATGGCTAGCATTTTCATGGCATTTATTAGAGCCAGACTAAACTTATCTGTAAAATGAAAAAGCATGGAGAAGATTGAAAGAAACATAATTAAATAATCTGTATGTAAATGAAGACCACAAAGAGGATGAGAAGAAGAGGATGGATGATACGATTTCAAGATTTCAATCAATCATTTCCTGGACCTCAACTTGTGCTGCATATCTTCCAATTTGCCTATCAATGTTGGAATGTTATGACTAGTTAACAGCTTCTCCAAGCAACCTGGTCTGGAATTGGAATTCCTGTTTCTCATGTTTAAAGAGGTGTTGCTTTATTTTTACAGTGCAAAACTTGACCACTTACACTTAAACATTATTATTTCATATAATTTGCCATGGGACTATTTCTTGTCACTTTAGTCCTGCACGTTTGATAATACCAATTAACTGGACATGATGTTTGGCAAACCTTACCTCCATTTGAGCTTGTCAACGTTTTGCAAGAAAAGATAGTCTTCACCAGCTAGATCTGCACAACTTGGGAAATATTTTGCCTCGTACCTCTGCTTTTTAGTAGTTAAGATCTGCATTGGTTGTGAACTACCTTCTTCCAACTAAGGCATCTAAGGTTTGCCTATTTTAGTCAGCTGATAGTTAAGGCTCATTGAATCAAACTATAGATTTATCATTTTTGTGTACATCTGTAAAGGGAGTCTCTTCATTTCTTTATTTTAGTATTACTTTTGTTATCACTATTATCATTTTTTCTTATCTTCCATTTTCAATGGGGTTCTTATACTTAATTTTGACCTCAAAAGACCTTTTTTTTTTCCTTTATATTTACTCATTTTCTCAATTTAAAGGCAAAATTAACCTCTGGATATCCTCGAATCAGACCATTTCATGTTATTGTTTTTCAGCTTTAAGAAAGTTTTCTTTGATAGTCTTAGTAAGTTGCCTTATTGTATTACGGAAAAGGGTACTTTATTGCATTCCAAGCTTTATAGTTGGATATGGCCATTCACCTATATGAAACTTCTGTAGAACATTCTCTATTTCAGACTCTGAAAAGGTTTATGATATAGGGGTAAATCTACCATTTTAAGAGTTCAAACAGTATCGAATACAGCTACATGCATACGAGGAGGAAGTTAATATCACAGTTACAAATCTGCTGACCTTGTATAATTGCTCAATAATGGTTTTTGGCTTCTAGTTTTTTGTGTAATGTATGTTGATAATGTCGGCTCATTGAGATGCTTTGAACATGTCCAAGCATGCATGAAATTAAACCAGATTTTTATGATTTGTTTTCTTCATCAATTCATCCTTTAATATCTGGAATAGCTCTGAATAATTAATTATTTGGGTCAAAAGATGGGTAGTAGATAGATTTTCATGGACTTTAATGAAACATCTACTCCAACAATTAAAATGTTTCTTTGATTATTGAGGTACAACATTTATAATGGGTGGAAGGGGATTAAGTTTTTTAAAAAATGCATCAACAGTTTTTGCCCCTCTTTCACTCTTTGAGTATTTAGTTTTAAATCATGCTTTGCACCAAAAATAAGAGCAGAATATCGGATCTACAAAGTTAATCGCTGAGATGTGTGTCAATGTTAGCAATAAGTAGTCTATATAATCTCTACAACTAACAGTAATTGCTGAGGTCAGTCAGAGGCCTAAAGACAGATGGCTGTACTTTGCAGGTATTTAGCTAAATTTTGTGTTATTTAAATGGTTATTACATTTGGATTGAATAATTTTATAGTTCATTGTTTATGCAGTCTAGAATATCTTGTAGAGTCTGTAATTTTTTATTATAGGAAAGAACCAAACCTCTAGTTCTAATATGTCTTTGTAGACTTGACAATTCCTTTAGTTTTGATATTGTTCTCAAAAGTCAAAACCCCGTTGATCTAAAATCAAATGTTGTATTATTTCTTCTTTTATTACCAATGTTTCTTTTGCCATATAAAATTTATAAAGCTTTGGAAAGATTTGCTCATGCGCTCAGATTTAAAGACTAAGCATAGCCTTCAACTTCTAAGCCAAGAATATATGTTTGTTATGGCACTAACACATCAAATTTAGAGTTAAAGGTGTAAACAGTGGAAACACAATGAGATTAAAAAGCTCTCAGAAGTCAGAAGGTGCAGTATATTCAGTATGCAGCATCAAAGATTATCATCAGTACAAAAATGGAAAACAAGGCCACCAATACTTTCAATTTTATCTTTTTCTTGCTCTAAGTAAGTTGATAACTAACACTATAAGGGAGACAAGAAATGCTGATCCCGCAAACATTAAAGGTTTACGCAGCCTAGTCTTTTTCCGTTTCTCCTCCATAGCTGCTCCCTCGATTGGACCTTTGTCAGCATCTATTTCCGGAGATATATCTATGGCACCTTCATTTTCTTTGCGATGTCCTTTTTGATCAGTTTCTTCACCGATTTCACCTTCCATGCTCTCAGTTTCATTTTCTCGATCTGATTCATCTTCAAGTTGTTTTTTGGTTGGAGTTTCAGCCTCCTTTGGCTCTTCATCAGGTTCAGGTTCCATTTTCAATTCCCAAATATTTACTTCAATTTCTAACTCTTCTGATTGTTTAGACGTTAAATCTTTTGCTTGTTCATCCTCATTTGCAGTTTTTCTATCTTCAGCTTGACTTGGTGGTAAACTTGGTAATTCTAACTGTTGAGTCACTTGACCTGCTGCATCTTCTGTTTTTTCTTCCCCTGTCTCTTCTTCTAGTTGTGGAACCTTTTGTCTCTCATTAGGAGGTCTTTTTTCTTGTGGTTCTTTAATTGATGGCATCTCTATCATTTGTGGTTCAACCACCTCAAGCTCCATTGCTTCTGGTTCTTGAAATGTTGGTGGAGTAGTAGGAGTTGCCACTTTTTCTTCTAGGATCCCTTGTGGTGTGTCCAAAACCTGATTAGTTTCCTCCACTGTTTCAATCTGAGGTTCTTCTTGGATTATCTCTTCAACTTTTTCAAGCTCTTCAAAAATTGCATTTTCCACTGTCTCTGGTTCTTTCTCAAGCTTCTCTTCAATTTCTTCCTTTTCCTCTAACTTTGGGTCTTTTGGTTCTGACTCAATACTATTTTCTTTCTCAACCTCTTCTTGTGCTTCAACTTGCCTTTGATTAAATTCTTCAGTGGTTTGAATCTTTTTCTCAATAATATCCACCTTTGCTATCTTTTTAGGTTCCTTGTTTTCATCCAACTCTACCTTTGGTACCTCTTCAAGTTTCTTCTTTACAACAAACTCTACCTTTGGTACCTTTTCAGGTTCCTTCTTTTCAGCCAATTCTTCCCTTGGTACCTCTTCAGGTTTCTTCTTTTCAACAAGCTCTACCATTGGTACCTTTTTAGGTTCCTTTTTTTCAACCAATTCTACCTTTGGTTCCTCTTCAGGTTGCTTCTTTTCAACAAGCTCTAACTTTGGTAGCTCTTGAGGTTTTTTCTTTTCAACAAGCTCTACCCTTGGTACCTTATCAAGTTTTTTTTCTTCACCCAATTCTACCTGTGGTACCTCTTCAGGTTTATTTTCAGCAAACTCTATCCTTGGTACCTCTTGAGGTTTCTTCTTTTCAACAAGCTTTACCCTTGGCACCTCTTGAGGTTTCTTCTTTTCGACAAGCTCTACCCTTGGTACCTCTTCAGGTTCATTCTCTTTAACCAATTCTACCTTTTTTACCTCTTCAGGTTTCTTCTTTTCAACAAGCCCTACCCGTGGTACCTCTTTAGGTTTCTTCTTTTCGACAAGCTTTGCCCTTTGTACCTTTTCAGGTTCTTTCTTTTCAACCAATTCTACCTTTGTTATCTCTCCAGTTTTCTTTTTTTCAACAAGCTCTACCTTTGGTACCTCTTGAGGTTTCTTCTTGTCAACAAGCTCAACGCTTGGTACCTTTTCAGCTTCTTTCTTTTCAACCACCTCTTCTCTTGGTCCTTTTTCAGCTACTTCCTGCAATTCAACCACCTCTTCCTTTGGTCCTTCTTCAGCTTCCTTCCTTTCAACCACTTCTTCTTTTTGTACTTCTTCTTTAGCTTCCTTCCTTTCGACCATCTCTTCCTTTAGTACTTCTTTAGCTTTTTTCCTTTGAACCACCTCTTCCTTCCGTACTTCTTCTTCAGTTTCCTTCCTTTGAGCCATCTCTTCCTTTAGTACTTCTTCAACTTCCTTCTTTTGAACCACCTCTTCCATTGGTACTTCTTCAGCTTCCTTCCTTTCAGCCACTTCTTCTATTGGTACTTTTTCAACTTCCTTCTTTTGAACCACCTCTTCCCTTGGTACTTCTTCAGCTTCCTTCCTTTCAGCCACTTCTTCCATTGGTACTTTTTCAGCTTCCTTCCTTTGAACCACCTCCTCCATTGGTACTTCTTCAGCTTCTTTCCTTTCAACCACATCCTTCATTGGTACTTCTTCAGCTTCCTTCCTTTCAACCACCTCTTCCATTGGTAGTTCTTCAACTTCTTTCCTTTCAGCCACCTCTTCCATTGGTACTTCTTTAGTTTCCTTCCTTTCAACCACCTCTTCCCTTGGTACCTCCTCTTTAATTATCATAGGCTCTTCTTCTTCCTCGATCCCAGTACCACAGATTCCTTTAACTTTCTTTTTCATGATAATTCTTAAAGTTGATTCTTCTTCATTATACTTAGCTTTTATTCTTTCCAAGTCGACAACATCAGGAATACAAAAGACCTTTCGAAAAGCCTTTATCTCAACCTCCTTCTTGCACATAATCCACCCTAGCATCACCATCTCCTGAACAGGCTTCTCCCCCCTTATGGCAATCCGATTCCCATCTTTATTTATCTCAATGAAGATGTTATCTCTTCTAAAACCTGCATTAGTGTCAAATCTTCCATTGACATCATAAAATCAACACCCATGGAAACAAAGTTCCATAAAAATAAAGAAAAAGAAGAAGAAGACAAAGAAAAGAGGGACCTTTGAGATGAGCAATGAGAATGAACATATGGTCAGTTTCTCTAGACAAGAAAACAGGACCAAAAGGATCTTTGCTAATCCGAAGATCGGCTGTTGAAGTGATATCATCTCTGGTGTGTGTAATCTTGAGTCCTAATTCCAGCTCCATGGGTATTCTGACTTGGTTTTTGCTTGATTAAAATTAGAAGAAGATGAACAGGGGTAATGGGGCATTGCTGAATAAGGAAAATCAATAGAAAGCATTGTGATGTGTGTTATAAGAGAAAAGGATACATTCATTGCTTCCCAACAGGATCTTGTGTCAAAGAACAGCATAATAACGGTTGAAAGTCGGTTGCTTCTATTTGGTATTGCCTTGGCCACAAAGCTAAGGATATTTTCATTTACAACAAAATGTGGTCAAAGACTTGTATTCATAATTGAGAATAGAGAGAATATGTTTGACACAGCAGTGCCGTGTGGTGGGAGCACTAGAAATATATAATTGAGACAACTCCAAATGCTTTACATTATTTTGACATCAGCAGGCACAGTGCCTGAAAAAATAATCTTAAACTGTTACCAATACCTTTGCAGTGAAACATTGGGTGCAACCAGAAAAGGTGCCATTTTGGTCTTGCCCAAATTAAGGTAGAATTTGGGTCCATAATAGGGGAAAACCCGTGGCCTTTCCTAGTGTTAATTTCTATACATTCAAAAGTTGGAGTTGGATTCCTTTGGCAACTTTATTGAACACAAGGACTTGATTTTACCAAATCTTTTGCTACAAGTAAGCTTCTTTGCTGCATGCATCATAATGATTAATATCTGGTCATAAGAAACAAATTAAGAACAGGAATCCCATAACTAGGGGATTAATTGGAAAGCTGTAGACAAATAATGCAAGAGTAGGCCAGTGTTGCTAATGTTGCTCTGAATGATAGAGAAGCTCGTGGATCAGGCTTAGTTTAATCAGGACTTGAACCTTGAAAAACTTGCACAATTATCCATAATGAACAAACTCTGAAGCATATATAGATTTCAACTTTTACTAATACTATACTAATTAAAAATGCTTTTAACTTAATTTAAATGAATCTAATAAATTGTTTATTTGATGGGGCCAGGCTGGGGCAACCCACTGCTCAAGTTTGTAGTTTATATTCATGAAATGCTTGCATAATTATCCAATATTTACCCATACTAAGCAACTCAATTTACAGGAGACACTAGCTGGTGGCCTTATAAATTGGATAGGCAGGCTCAATGTGCTTTCATAAACTTATATCCAAAAAGAATTCATGTTTTATTTTTCCTTGGCCATTAAAGAATATTCATAAAACAATAAAAATAAAGAAAAAGGACACCCAAACTTGAAGCTTATTAAAACTATACATATTCTCTCCAAATCCGATTAAAAATCAACACTTAATATTCGAATCCAATTAATAATGCTCGCAAAAAACCCAAATCCAAACCCAAAATAAAAACTGATTATAAAAGTATCCTTTGCCATCTTTCTTTTAGATCATGTAATAGGTAGAAATTTTCATTTCCAAAAAAAAAAAATCAATGTTATTCTCCCTAAATATAGAGAGAAATAAAAAAAATGTAAAACCCTTCACCTTTGTTTTGCTAAGTGCAACCTTTATGTGTGTTTTTTTTTATTTGATAAATAAAAGCATTATATATATATATATAAAGAAAGCAGCTTAAAAATTTAAAATTCACTCTACCCACAAATATGAAATATCTTTCAATGCCCCTACTCTAAGCTCATCCAAAAGCAATATATAGATTTGTTTAGTAAGAAAAAGGAAAAAGGAAAAAGAAAAGAGGCAGAATAACATGGAATGATAGGTAGATTCAAATTAAATTGTCCTGAAGATGGAAAATGTGAAAAGAAAAAAAAAAAAAAAAGAGTGGGGGAGGGATAAGAAAAAGTAAAAGTAGAAGTAATCAATTGCATGGCAAAACTAAAGAGCAAAAGTGGCAATGATTCCAAAGTAGGGTCTAGATGGCATCACCTTTCACCTCACAAAGAGCTTACCATATATAATCATGGACCTTAAAGCTACTTTACCCTCTAATCACTCCAAATATATTATGTTTTAATGTACAATAAATTTGGCCAACCCATTCCCTCCAATCCATCTCTCTCTTTTTACAGCCCAAGCAAAGCCACAGATAATAGTGCCATTGGAGCTGCAAGGAACCCCACCACCGCCTGCAACAACCCAACACCCCATCAAGTTGGTTCTATACACATAGATAGATATAAATATCACCTCAACTTTAAATGGAATAAGGTTATAAATTTACATTCAAAGGATCTTATAAATCTCTAACTGTGTGTCACTGCTTTGACAGGGATTAAGTTTTAACAGGGATACAATGGAACAGTTGATTCTGATCATTATTTATTGCAAGAATCCAACAAGTAGGAATAGCACTAGCATGTTCTAGTTTGTCACAGGAAGCATAGTATTATCACAAGATGAATAGTATCACCAGTATTTTCAAAATAGTTTAGACTTGTCTTAACAGTTATTGTTAACTTTTAAGAAATAATAATGAATCTTTTATTATTTCTTTATTTTTCTTTTGTATTTACAAAAAAGAAAAAATAAAAAATCCTAGTATTTTCAAAGTACTAGAAAAAAAAAGTCGAAGTCTTTCATTGGGTAAGCATGCAAGGACTCCTGCACTAGTAGAGAGAAAAATAAAATTTGTACCTGTCCTCCATGAGCAGAGGTGGGCAAAGGGCGAATAGTGGCAGAATCAACTTCACCAGTAGGCAAAGGAACTGCAGGGTTGCTGTTGATGAAAGGGATGCCACCGCCTTTATCTGGCACTAGAGTTGGTACTGTCACCGGTGAGCTAGCGCTTGGTGCTGGTGAAACCGCCTGGCGAGGCCGGAATGGCCATGGATATGCTGGGGAAGATGACACAACTGATCCACCGGAAGTCGGTGCTGGAGCCGCTACTGGAGGTAATTCTGGTGAAGGGGTGGTTGCATTTTCTGGAGGCAGCTCGGGAGAGACTTTTATGGGGAGCTTTTGAGAGCCTTGGCATGTTTTGAGGGAGCCATTGTTGAAAGTAAAGTAGAAGAAACCAGGGCGAGAAGGGTGCCACTGCACATTGTATAAAGGAAGTTGATTGGGAAATTAGTACTTTCGTTTTTTTTTTTTCTTTCTCAGCCTTGAAGAATCCAAGAAAAGTTCAGACAGGACTAAATAAACAGAACCTTTAAGCAAGTTATAATATTGTAAGAAAAGGAGTGGTTATCATGACTTATAATTAGCTAAGAAATCTTTGACCAATTTGGAAATAGGATACCAATGGCAAAGAAAACAAGCAGTTAAGCCATTCCTGAAATAAACCCAGTTGAATTTTGGCAGAGAGACATACCGCATAGGAGGTGGAGTTGGGTTTGGTGAGGAGTGTAGCTTGGGTGAAATTGCAGAGGTTGAAGGCATTTTTGTTCCGGAAAATATAGAGGTTGTAGTGGTACTTGTGTTTGAAAACTGAGGAGATTAAAGACAAAAAGCATAGGAATGTTAGTTGGTAGCTAAACAAAGAATTAGTAAACCAGTAGTCAGAACCAATAATATTTAACGTTTTGGTGGCTTTTTAAAGTAAGTATACTTACTTATTGAGTCTCCCACATTAACACTGGGGTTTTCCCACTCTGAAACACCATCCACCAGGATTGTTGCAGACTGGGAAGCTAAGAAGAATGGGAAGAGGAGAGAAATGAGAAAGAGTAACATGGAGAGGATCTTCATGGACTCTTCAGCTTTGGGTTTAGCTTAGGAGGGTTTATAGACCTTCGTACCTTAGCTTTATGATTTCTCGCTGGCTTTCTGGACCTCGGGGTGATTGCGGAGCAAAGAAAAGAGGGTTTTGAAAAATGTGTTGAGAGGGAGAGAGGGACAAGGTCAGGGGTGTTTGGCTTTACATAGGAAGGGTTTGAATGGATGACAGACGTGGATACATGGGAGGATGTGTGGGTTTATATTATTATACACAGTAAAAGGTGGCATGATTTTGTTTGTGGAAAAACTGACCTCTCGAACTTTTAAAAAAGGAGGGAGAGATAAATAAAGAAAGAAAGGATGAGGAATGGAATTGGGGATTCCTCTGGGAAAAATGATGGGGATTATTATTCTAAAATGATTAGCTCAGTCATCATCTTTCCTCTGCAACTCTCCATTTACTATTCAAATAATATGTATTTGTTTTTTGCTTTCTAGGGAGCTCAGGAATCCGAGTTGCTTTCTTCAATGTCCTTTGCTTTTCACCCTTTTCAGCTTAATTTTATTGACTGTGATACAAATAATACAATGCGGATGTGGTGATGCTCATACTTTAATGCTCAAGAGAATAAAATCTCTAAAGAAGGGTCTTGTTAATTTTCTTTTAAGTAGAGAGAGGAGATTCCACCTTTTTTGTGACAAATCAACCCGCGGAATTGTCCAGACTGAAGACTAGAAATGAAAGAGATGTGCACTCTAATTTCCTTTCTCACTTGTCAAAAAGCCCCCCTTCATTTTGTTTTCTGCTCTGTTCAGTAGTATACATGGAAAACTACAGCAAAATGATCTGTCAATCTCACAATATTACTTACTTGAGATTGTATAAATCAATAGTATGTGGTCCAATTTCCTTATTATCGACAAATTAGATGCTTGTCCATACTCCAGAGTGAGAGCACACAAGTTTTCATAGAATAACATAAAGACACACGAATATGAGTGGCCAAGCAGACCAAAGCACATCCATTTCACATTTCTTATCTGATAACGGTCGTATCACATGGTCCTAAGTATTACTGTTACGTTAAACGTTTCAAAACTAATAAACATGATGAAGAAAGTAAAAGATCTTAGAAAACTTAAAAACCGTGAACATTGCACAACCTATCAGCTTAACCATTTGAGAAAAAGAGTTGAACGGTCGGGCGACACTAATCTGAAACCATAATAACAAATAATGTAAACTTTAACAAGAAAGATTAATGTGTAATTTGGGTTGTCAAGTATGGTGGAGCAAAACGATGCATTGTCCCCTACTTCAGAACAGAACCCCTGAGAGAGCTTTTGTTTGGAATTGAGAAAAGAAGGGAACTCATGCACATGAAAAACGACAGCTACAACAGCCTTGGCACAGATTGTCACTTTCGAAATGGGGCCAACTCGTGGCGAGAACATAAGGACTAAAAATTGCAGAGACAATGACAAGTATTAAGCGACAAACCAACTGTCCCAAAAGCCACCTAAAGACAACTACAAGACTATAAAATATTTGGCAGAAGATGATCATTCAAAACCCTAGAGTTATACTACCATAGCGTGCTATACACACAGACACACAGATACTTACCAATCAACTACTAATAATTTGCTTCTTAATTTTCTGTTTCTCAATGGATAATATGGATTTTTATCTCAATACATACACTTGTTAAATATTTTTATTGAGAAATAAATGTTTACAAGTTTGTTATGTTATTTGTAACATGACATGACATGACTATTTAAGTGGCTAACATGATCATTATGTAATCTATTATTTATTTCATCGGATAAATTATTATTATTATTATTTCAATGTTCAAAGAAACCCCGAACCAATTATTAAGTGGGTTTCTCAATTGAGCTTAGCCACGATCTGCATCCAGGCTTAGCCCCGGACTGATACTCCTGACTGAAAAAGCATCCCAAGGAGGCTAAGGATGGAAGAAGAAGCAGCATCAATAAACAAGCCTTTTTCAAACACTTGCAACATGATTCCAACAAAGTAATCAGAAAGCAAGCTCTAACTACTATAAACAGATCACTCCTGGGCCTATCTATATTTTGTCAAAGACCTGCCATAAGTTGTCACCACATAAATACACTATACTTTGTCCCCCCTTGCACATCAGCTACAGGAGGAACTCTGGGTCACTAGCTACATATACCGACTTTTGCTGCCCTATATTCCTTTGCCACTAATCTTCTATTCAGTAGCAAGGAACTTTTTCCTTCATGGTTCAGGTTACAATATTCCTTTTCACTTTGTTTACATATGAAGAAACACAACTGCTCTAAGCAACTATCAGCTTGGAATTACTATTCAAAAGAAGATAAATTTAATGGTGTCCCTGCTTCCCTTTCTGTTACCCCCCTCCTTTCCTCCCCTATGTCAGATCTCAGGAAAATAATTATCTACCATTGCAAAGAACGAACTCTACGAAGGACACGTGGTGGTCTTCGCTGCTCCACAACTGGAACCACCTTCTCCATGAGCTGCAGTACAAATCAACATGATAAGCAACTATTTAGGAACTTAATAGACCCAACTTATTCCTGGATTCTCTGTTGTCCATAACATCATTTCTCACTCCAGTATCATGTAAGAACTAAAACAAATACTGAAGGCCAAGTTATGTACAAGACGGCAAGCAACAGGCTAATAATAGACTCCACATACACTGACAAATTGCAAAATTCCTCACCCAAAAATAGATACTCTCATCAACTAAATTAAATTGCTACTTCTTAGTGGAAAAAAAAACACAAGAAAAGAAAACATTCACAGTTTCTTGAAACATTAAAAACTGTTACTTTTAACAGAAACATTTCAAAGCATGCTAAATGAAACTTATAATAATACAGAAACTCAGGATTAGGGAGCCACACACTTAGTTGCATTATTTAACAGGAGAAAATATAACAAACAACAATCACTTGAAATTAGAAACTGATTACTTTATTTCCTTAAATTTATTCATTTCTTAATTAGTTTCCCAGGTTTTTCCATAAACATTGGTCACACCATATTCTACAAAAACATCTCTTGTTTTGCTGACTTCAAGTAGAAAACCATCCCACTCTATTAAGAAGCACAGAAGCACACCAGTAATATTCCTTAACATAAATTAAATTAGCACACCACCACTCTATTAAGATCTTCACCCACCTCCCCCTGCCCTGCCATGTCCTGTTCTACCCTTTCATTGTTCCTTCTTACTTATTTCAACTTTACTTAAAAACAGAAATATATTTGTTTAGTGCAAAAGATCACCTTCTAAACCTTTCCTCTTTAATTTGCTATTACAGATTTAGTTTTGTTGTCTATTCCAGCTACACTTGCAAAGTTAACATAAGATCAAAGAAGGTCTATCTTTATTTAGACCAATACCACTGAATCAAATTAACCATTAATCTACAACTTATTCCATGATAAAAGCAGAGATTCATTACCTGCTTAAACCTTTCCTTAGTCCTCTCAGCCTGCAAGTAAAAAATTTCTGTTAGACAAAAACATACAAAATAAAACTGATTATATGAAAGATGTTGCAATGCATTAACATGGGAAATACAGTACGGGAAAATATATTAAGCATAAAATAAAATACAAAAAAAAATTGTGAGCAATGGCTTCTCATACAAAATCGAAATCCTAAAAGTTAGATCTTCGTTGTGCAAGAATTTCCTAAAACCATTCCAACGTGCTAAGCACATATAACGTATTCACAGAACCATTTGCTCGAACAAATGCTAATGAAATCCCGTGTTCATTTATTTTGCTTGGGAGGTCAGGGGTGGAGGGCAGTGTGACAGCAGAAGGAAAGAAACATTGAGATTTATGTATTCATATGGAAATCAAAGATTTAATTCAGAGAAGTATATGGAGACATGAAAAATGATCACTTACCAGAAAAGAGAACACATAAAAATGCAAACAATTAGCCCTCAGCACAAAAGCAAGCACATACAAGAAAAAGGGTCATACATATGATCTCATGGATGGAATAAGCAAGTCACATTTACAAGCAATGAACAAACAGACTCTCACCTGCTGATTGTTTGTTTTAAGTTTATGTACATGCAAACTCAATTATAATGTGATTAGTTGTTGCAACGCTTAATACACAAAGCAAAATTAAGATGGGTTTGCTGCTGGCATAGTTCCTCCCATGAATGACACAAAAAGATTTGTGATTTTACTACAAAAACAACTGGAAAATTTTGAGAGAATCACAAGATTTCTCCCTTTTTCTATTAGTTTGAACTCACTGTCACATTATTGATGTTATCACACTATCCAGCTACAGTAATCATAGCAATTTATGGACAAGAAAATTCACATCTCCGGTTGAAATAACCACTATCAATTAATTAAAAGTCATTTCACGTTTTGCAGCTGCAATATAGTTCCTCAAAGCATTCAATTTTTAACTGAAAAGAAGAGTAAATAGTTTAATGAAAGAATACAATGCCTAAGAAACAAAGGATAGAAGGAAATCCTATTACTTAAGCAGTCAGGACTTGAGACCCCGAACGTGAAATACAAATGTTTAAAGGTAAAAACCAAGTTAGTTCCTTCCTAGCAGTTGGCTTAAACACCTCATACAAGACATGCATAAAAAGTGTAAGAAATGTCCCGCATTGAATACATTATGATTTCTTTGTAGGCATAACAAGTGTAAGACACCTGCTGCACGAAATAAATTTTGGTTTTTAGATGTGGTGTGTATGAGTATGTATGCATGCATGTGCACATGTGCTTGATTTATAGCCCTTGGGTATATGCTCAAGTTACTTAACTCATAATTAGGATGACGCCAATACCATGAACTTGTATATTTGACTGCATACAGGAGGGTACAATGCAACCCTATGCCTATACATAGTAAAGGACCAGCTGGACTATAAACAAAATATATAGCAGAAATTTTTTTGACTCATAGTGAATAAAGAATATTTTCAATAAAACACATGAAACTTGAATAATGATGTTGAGATTGTTAAGTGAGGGACACCACAACAAGAGACTGTAACTTGTAAGTAGCTCGAGAACTTATACGGTGAGTTAATCACTAACCAAGTCCAACAAAGAATATGGACAGAGAGGGCAAGTGAATTCAAGTACAATCCAAGGGATTTACTACTTAATGAAGCTCATAGTTTCCTTAATGTTGTTGTTCCAGTTAATCTGAAGTGATCAAGCATAGTTTGCACATAGCCATAAAATGAATGAAATTAACAATATGTACAAATGTGCTTCATTAGGGAGGAAAATCCCATATTCCCTAAACAAGTTATCTTGGGACTACTTAACAAGTGAGTATAATTATTATCAACTTTCGGAAGTTTTGAAACAAAAGTTGATCAAAATACAGGCTCCTCTACTAGATTAGGTCTGCAGTAACTACACTGAGCACGAAGTCACCCATTTTGAGATAAAAGAAATTTTCCACCGTTAGCAAGTAATTTATAGGGCAAAAATTTCACATTCCTGACCATTATTCTAAAACCATAGAACCAAAAATACATCTAAAATTGAAAACAAAACTCCATACCTTCTCTTTCAGTAATTGCTCGTTCTCCTCTTCTAGTTTCACTGCTAATGACTCCAATTCAACTTGGTATGCCTACAATTAAGGCGGAGAAACAATAAACTTATGTTAAAGAAAAAAATCCATTAACATTACCACAATTCAATCATAATAATTCCACCAATTTTATACCTGCTTCCTTTCCCTAGACCGAGCGGCAGATTCCCTGTTCTTAATCATCCTCCTCTGCCGCTGCTGTGCCGCCTTGTCCAGCGGCTCCATCAAAACCCCTCTTCCTCTCTTCCCTCTCCCTCCACCACCAGCACCTCCTCCACTTCCAATGACTTCCATCCCGTTCAATCCAACAATTGATCCCTCCATCTTATCCAGCATTTGAAACGGACTCCCTCCCACCGGATCATAAGCGTAGACACCACCACTCATTCTATCCTGCTGCACCTTAACCTCCGCCGTCGCAGCAGCCGCCGCGTCCTCCACTGCCCCAGCCTTCGCCAAGAAATCCTCCAACGTCATCATCTCGTCGGGCGCTTCTTCTTTCATCGTGATCTCTTTCCTCTCGCCGGACACTATTTCCCTCCAAACCTCGTCTACACTTTTCGCCACATTGTTACTACAATCCGCGACGGTTTGACCTTGAGAAACTTCGGAATTACCGCCGGCGGTGGTCGGTGTCGGAGTATCGATTAGAGTTATGGAAGCGTCAACCAGCGTCGTCTCCGTCGTGGGAGCGGCTGAGTAAACGTTTCGAAGGATGCCGTCGACCGTCATTGTCGAGCTTAATCTGTTGGTGTTACTGTTGTTGATGTTGCTTTGATCAGAGAAAGATTGAGGCTTTGTAGAGGAAGAAGAAGAAGCAGAGCGTCGGGAGAGATCCGAATTTCGCGAATTTGAAGTCGGCATTACTTTAGACGACGCCATATTCGGCGACACTTTCTCTCTTTACGGAGAGATTCTCTCTTAGAAAACTTCAGCCTCCTATGGATGATGTTTGTCTCAGGGTTTGGGATTTTTGGGGATTTTGATATCGTTTTGTTGGGTTTTGGGTTTGTTATTCTGTTGGGATCAGGGAGACTGAATAGAGCGTGTGAGGGCGCGTGGGATTTTTCTTTTCTAGCTGCCGGAGAGAGCTCCGATTGGGAGTGTTTGACTCGTTATTGTTTTCGAGGTGAGGGAGATGTTAGGATGACGGAGGCGGTGAGAAGGGCTGTGAGGCTCGGGGCGACGTGGATTGATTTGATATTTTGAATGAAGGGAAACGTGGTGGGATGCCACTTGCCACGTGATCAACCCCAAGTAACCGTCCAAATTTTATATTATTCCTGGACAGCAATGATGAGTTTGAGAAGCCGCGTGTCGCGATTGGATTCGTTCCTTTATATATCAATGAGATTATAAGCTAAACTAAGCCCGTTTGGGTTATATCATCGTGGACCCTGGTCCATTAAGTCTTGGGCCTTCTTGGCAGTTGTAGTATTTTTTTTTCTATTTTTTAAAGATATATGGAAGTTAAATAATATTACATTACAAAATAAAAAGTTTGAAGGCATAATATTTTTAAAAAATTATTAAATTATTTTAAAAATTTTAAATAATTATTTTATTTTAACTAATTATCATTAATTAAATCAATACTTACAATTTTACATTTATATAGTACTGATATTACGTTAACACGAAAAGTGAAATTATTACGTGATTACGTTGTCACACCACATTAATATATTACGATCTGTCAGTATGTTATGTCAACGTCACGTGATATACAAATAATATAAAAATTTTCTCATTGAATTTTTTGATATAAAAAGATATGATAATTGTAGAGATAATTTTATAAGTTTTGACATCGAGGATATTAATTAATTAAATTTGGCGGCATGCAATTGTAATAAGAAAGGTTAACAATTTTTTAACAAGAAAGACCAATGAATTAGGAGAAGATTCAGAGCATGTGGAAAAAGATGGTAATGACAATGATGAAGACATCATATCTTAACGACAGAGTATCTTGCATGGGAATTCAAGCAGGTATTCTTGCATGGTCGTCTCGCTAACTTTGCTTTTCTTTCTTGTTTTTTTTTTTTTTTTAAAATGGTGTATGGATGAACTGCCCAGTGTCCACGTATCCCATAAACAATGAGTAACGACCCACGTTTTTGTCATCAATCGAAAAATCGTTCACTTGGACAAGGCCCCCTTGGCCTCTACAGGTTCCCTACCTGTACCCTCCCCATCAAGCCTCGACGTTACCCAACGCAGCTCCTCCAAAACTATTACTTTACTATTCCTTTTTTTAATTATATTTTATTATTTAGATAAAGAAATTATGTATCAATTATGGAATAATAGATAGATTCTATTATTTAAGAAAATATTAGTATTTTGATCATACAAAGGGTAATTTTATTTTATTAAATCATACAAGGGGTATTTTTACAAACAAACTAATTGTATCTAATATGAAAATAATTGAAGAAATAGGGCATTAACAAATTATGGTCACATTGATTCATTAGCAATTTAAGTATAACACATTATGTATATAGCTAGGTGGAGAAACCAAGGGAGATTTGATTAATAGACAAAGAGGATGATATGACAATGGCAATAATCATGCATTGTATGATAGATAGCACATTCAGAAAACCTAACTTTCTATATAAAGCTGGTATGCATATTTATGACACGTTAATTGGAAGGAAGTGAAAGACCTAGTTTCCTAACAAATCCATGAGCCATGTATAAATTAAGCGACAGCTGTTTTGTTGTTAGCTTTTTCGTAATAAATGGTAAGAAAACGAGAGAAATTTCGTAGATGATTAGCATTTGCCATCCACTGGGAGAAGATCCTAGCTTTCAAGATACCCCCAAGCTAATGCACGAACATATGTAAGGCAAAATAGATGACACAATGTTAGAAAAGGCATGTCAAGCGAGATCTAGCTAGCTAGATAGGGTGTTAGATCTGTTATGAAATACTTGAACAAGAAGGATCAGTTTCAGGCCTCCATGGTACATACTCGTCTACACAAGCATGACTGGCGTAAACTTACAAAAGCACACAACAACATAAAGACAAAGGATAGAGAGGCAAAAACACAAGGAAAAAGGATGCAATAAAGGTTCCCAAGAGAGGAAAGGCTCTTCAGCAAATTTGGGATTAAAGCTTTGCAAGCAAAATATTATTGGAGAATAATTAAGTCTCCATGATCTGATCTCTCTTTCTTGTCTTGATAAGATTATAGTTGTCAGAAAGATAGCTAGCGTGAGATACAATTCTTAACAAGTGTGTTCCCTTTTAAAATGCTTTATATAAGGCAAAGATATATGAATTCCAACCGCAACCTTGGCAGTTGCATAGCTCATCATTTAAAAACCCTGCACTACTATTTACTTCTTCCTTGTAAGCTTCTTATAATAAGGAAGAGCCTAAGCAGGGTATCCAACCTTTTCACTTTACAGATTTCTCCTTAATTCAAAGCTACCACTCCTTCCTCCTCCTCCTCAGCCCCATCCTCCATATCCAGCTTCTTCTTCTTCTTCTTCTTCTTTTTCAACCAGAAGCGATCATGTCGTGGGCAAACTTTAGAGCTTTAAAGACTAAAAGAGGTATGCTCTTACATATAACAAAGGTCTGGCTTTCATGTTAATTTAATGCTTTTGTATTTTCTCCTTTGCAAGGGCAAAAACAAGTAACTAGAAATCATTCAAATACTAATTATACACTGGAAGCTTTTCTCTTGACCATCCAAATCCAAAATTTTCAACAAAATAACTGCACTGCAAGATTTATACCCTCCCTGCAATGGGCATGTGGTTGATTTGTGCATATTCTTAAAGACATACTAAATGGAGCAAATCTAGCAATAAATAATACAATGATCTTCAATCTGTTAATACGGTTGAAACTATATATCTGACAAGAAGAAAATAAAAAGCACAAATGATATAGTCAATTTATGCTAGCTTCTTCAATAAAGCAAAGAAATTAATTAGTGTATTGATGAAACAAAATATAAGTATTGTGCTTTATCTGTTTTTAACTTTTCTTCATCTCATTTTTTCTTCTTTGAAATGATAATAAATACGACAGTGCCAAAATATAATTTTAAGAATAGAGTTGACACAGTTAAAAACCCATCAATTAGTTGATTTGTTTTCTTGTATTTATATATTCCCAAGGCGTGCACACAAGAAAGAATAATTAATGATCATCTAATTATTTCTTTATTCTTGCACATATACTAAATTTCTTTTCTATATATATGCAATCTAATACATAATTAACAGTACAAATTAATATTCAAATAGCATACTGAATTTAAATTGTGCAACTGTGTATAGCTTGTTCTTGTTGAGTAATTTTTACTGTATACGGCTTTTCAGGTGAGAAAGAATTGAGAGATGCTCGTAAAAGCTTGAACGTGAATGAGGAGTACCTCAGTGCATTAAGAACCAAATCCTACGTAGAATTTTTCTCCAAAGCTCAATTGCTAGCCAATGAACCATCCTCTCCATCTTACTTCCACCACCAATTTTTTCAACTATTGGAACCTTGTCAAGACACCATACCTTCCATCCTTGAATCCGCGATCTTTTCCAAAATTCCCGAACTCAAAAGCCTTATCCTCAATTACTTTGACATTAGTGCCGAAGCTTCAAAGATCTGTGGCCACCTCCTCACCAAAATTAACCAATTCCAAGATAATTATCACTTCATTCAACAAACACTCGATTCATTCGATGATTATACTCCTAAAAAAGTTAGACGAACTATTTCAGAGCTAAACTCATTCATAGTCCTAAACAACCCATTTTCTAATCCCAACAAACATGATTTCAAGATAATTCATGACAAATATGCCTCGGTGTTACACCACCTTAAGTCAAAGAGGAAAAAAGTGGCAAGGCGAATGAAGCTGATCAAGTTCGTCCACAAGGCATCTGGGGTTTGCTTGACAGCAGCTTGTGGCTTGGCGTTAATAATAGCTATAGTCATAGCAGCACATACACTTGCTGCATTATTCATGGCACCGGCGGTTGTCAGTTTCCCTGCAAAGCTATTCAAGAAGAAGCTCTTCAGTTTTCCATGTTTGAAACGTGGATTTCTCAGGAAAATAGGGGAGCAGCTCGATGTTGCGGCCAAGGGAACTTATATTTTGAACAGGGATTTCGACACGATGAGTAGGCTAGTGTCAAGGTTACATGATGAAGTTGAACACAACAAGGCAATGATACAAATTTGTTTGGAGAGGAGGGAAGATAGATTTTCTGTGCAAGTAGTGAAGGAGCTGAAGAAGAGCAATGTTGGTGTGAGGAAACAGGTAGAGGAGCTGGAAGAGCACGTATATTTGTGCCTTGTCACAATCAATCGGGCGAGGGCTTTGGTAATCAAGGAGGTGACAACATCTTTTACGCAAGAATCGAGGGACTAGTTATACGTACGAGCTTCCTTAGACTGTTTAATGTAGCATCATTTGTTTTTCTTTTTGTAAATAATAGAAATATTTTTTCATTGTTGGTGATTATTAATTAAAACAGTTGGGGGATTTTTTTTTTGTTATATATGAAGATTCATAAGGTTTTAGATTCCATATATAATGGAACGTGTATATATCACTTTTTGACTTCAATAATATATATATATATAATATTTAAAAAAGAGAAAATTGTGAAAAATGATCATTCTCATAAATATATTTTAAACATAGTTTTAAATATAAAGTTAACTGTCTTTATCCAAATTTTGTCATAATTTGACAAAAATGTCTTTAAAACACTTTCAAATAAATTAAATACTTTCGATTTCTCTCTCATGTCGTCTAGAAAACTGTTCATCTAACTTTCTCTGCTCTCTCAACTTTCTCATGCCTTTTAAACCATTCAAAACCATGTGTTTGATTTGCTCATCTTCCTTGCCAAAAATCTTAATAATAATAAAAAATTTAAATAAAGGAAAGTAAAATAATGATTCAAGATTTTTCCATTCATCTTGAAATAAATAGAAGGTTTCAATTTTTTCAAAGTTAGTACAAAATTGAAATAAGAGAGAAAGTGGAAAAAAAGAAAGAAGAAGAAGGTGAAAAATAACTACATGGAAGAAAACAGTTTTTGTGTTTTAGTTGTAGAGGAAAAGAAATTAATAGTTCAATATTTTCCATCCATCTTTAAATAAACAAAAAGTTTCAATTGTTTCAAATTCGGTACAAAATTGAAATGAAGAAAAAGTGAAAAAAAAAAAAAGAAAGTGAAAAGGAACTGCACAGAAGAAAATGGTTTTTGCATTTTAGTTGCTTCCATCCATCTTTGATTTGATAAAACCTCATAAAAAGTTTTAAAAAAGTTCTTGCCAGATGATTTTCTTGATGAATCGTAAAACTTTATGTCACTTTTTAATGATTTCGTAAAAAAAATGTTCTATAGCTTTGTTGAAAAGATGTTTTTTACTGTTTATGGAGACCTTAAGAGATTATTGTAATATTTTTTTCAATATGGTATGTAATAACTTTTTCTTTTTAACATGGAGAGTAATAATTTTTTTTCCAACATAACGTGTAATAATTTTTTTTCCAACATAGTGTGTATAATTTTTTTTTCAATATGACATGTAACAACATTTTGAATATGACGTGTAACAACAATATTTTTTTAACATGATGTATAATAACTTTTTTTTCTAACATGGTATGTAATAACTTTTTTTCAACATGGGTGTATGTAACAACATTTTTTTCACGTGCGCTCAATATCAGAAAGTTTCATTAAGAGTAATTTTGTTCAAAAATCTTTTCTATTTGTTAAAAACAATTAAAATTAAAAAAAAGTTATTTTAAAAAATTCTATATATTTGAGGGCTAAAAAAAATTATCCCTTTCAAAAAGTATATAATATAATAATAAACCACTTTCAACAACAAATATTATACGCTTTTTATACTATATACCTATAGTTTGTATATAATATTTGTTTAAATGTTTTAATATAAAATCCAAATTAAGATAAAAATTAATTGACTACCTGATGCATAAGCTATTATCGAAGCCAAAACCATACTTTCATTATGATTTATCATCATTTTACTCAAAAATTAATTAATATTTTAGTAATAACTAAATCACATATTCTTTTTCTTAAAAAAGTGTGAATTCAAAAGGTGAAAGATATTAGTACCCTTAAAGTTTTTTTAACTTAAAAAATTTGTTCCTAAGTCAGGTGTTTGTTTTTATTTTTTTTTTAATAGTAAATACAAAATATATTAATTTTTATACAAAACATTATTTGTTATTATTGAACTATTTAAATATCAATTGCTTAAATAGTTTAAAATTAGATGTCTTTATACTACTAAAGAGTAAAAAACACAATCAAATATGAACAATATAAATAAATAGTGGAAAATAAAAATAAAAATCTATTAAACTGAATGGTGTAAATGCCTTATAAAAATTTAAATTTATGAATTTCGTTCACAAATAATAATTTTTATTCACTTAATTAAAGTAACTTGAAAAGATAGAGTACTAACTAACTAAATTAAATCACCATCATCACAAATTATTAAACAGATTTAAAAATGCTAGCTATGTTTTAAAATTTGCCTTTAAATGTTAATTTTATTAATTTTTAATAATTCCTCTAAATAATAAAACAATTCAATTGATATTTTTCATTGCAAAAATGTTAGTTCAATAATTCAAATGAAAAATAGTATTTGTTCCAACACTTTTATCATAACCTTTTATTCCACCTAGTGAGACAAAAATTTATTGGACAAATTCAGAAATGAGATCTACCTATTCATGAAAATTATATATAAATACATGAATGGATAAATTTTTACTATATTGGTATGGAACAAAAATGTCGGGACAAATAATATTTTTCTTAAGTTTTCGTCAAATTGAAGAAAAGATAATTCATTAGTTACAAAATTCTTCTATGAGTCTCACCTTAACGAGTGCAAGTGCTTATAAGCATTGATTAACATTTCTCTACAATAATACACTAACAGTTTGTACAACTGCTTTGCGACACAGGTGAAAAACAAATATTATGTATTATCTTCTTTCCAAATTAAATATTCACTTTTTAAATAAACACAAAGTTTTAGAATGAAGTGTTTTACTCTTTACTTTGCAACTAATATCCTTAAAGATTGTAAAGGATAAAGGGATCCACTTAAACTTAGTAATTCCATGAAGGATTGCATTGCAAAAAGATAATATATTATTCATTAATTTAATAAGGTTTTGAAATTATATTCAAATCTAAAAATCATATGCTAGACTCGATCAAAATTAAGCTTGATAAGTAATTAGATTCGTGAATATTTTTAAATGATTTATTTTTAAAAAAATTGAATAAAATTCTTTAAGCAAATGAATTCAAATCAAGGCAATAACATCATAATCATTATTAATTTGGGACACTGATAATGAGAGATAATATATTATTAGTCGTTGCAATGTAGGCATTAATGGCCTTTTAATTTTAATATAAAAAATGGTATAAATAACTTGCCGTCCTGGACCAACAAAAAACAGCACATCGCCGTGTTAAGTAACGCAAGCTGGAAAGAGGAAATGACGTGAGCTTCGTTTATGCCTTCCGTTACGGACTTTTTAGTAATGACGTGTCAAATTCGTGGCCGTTGCCATCATGCCACGTAATTTCCAGGTCAATCTTTATTTTTAGTCTTACGAGAAGAAAAAGTCAAAAAAGGAAAATGAAAGGGCAAATGATGGGGCGTGGGGCCAGGCCCACCAAATCATTTCAACGGTGCCAGTGAATATCCATTCGTTAGTCAGAATCTTTAATTTTTATATTCCACGTATTAAATTAATTTTTCATACAATAAAAATAGAATTCATATCTCCACACCGGTTTATACGCTTTTCTAAATTCAGACAAAGGATCAACTTCCCATCCATATTGGGTCGTTTTAGATTCAACTATAATCAACTTAAAAATTAAATTTCATATTTTTAGTATTAAAATTCAATTTAGTATAATTTTAAAGCCAATTAATTTTGAATTTAAATAATTTAAACAGTAAATTTTGATTCTTCTAAGTTCATGTTTTTAATTTTTTAATTAATTCGGATTTGATCAAAGTCCAATTCAGATTTCACATCCATTTTATCATGTTTAAATATAATAATTTCTTTTGAAAATGATCTTTTTAATTGTTTCGCTTTTTCCACCAACATGTATTTTAATTTTTTTTACCTGACCTTTCAGCTAAAATTTTCTTTTCCTTTTTTCTCCAATTTCCAGTCAAATTCAGCTAAATGATTAAAAAATGAAGAGGAAAAAATATATAAATAATATAAATTTTAAAAGTGAAATGTGATTTGAGCAGAAATAATATAATGCTTTTTGTTATAAAAAAAAAAGAAAATTTTAACATTTTAAGTAAATTCGTGTTATTACCTTTTTTTTTTTTGGATTTTTTTTGAAAATTTGTAGTTAGTATATAAATTTAAATATTTGAGCGACTTGGAATTAATTATCGAAAGAAAGAAGGTTTTGGCCCTTAAACAGTTAAAAATCTACCCGTAAAATTTGACAGGCTTTTGGGAATCTTATTAATCCAAGAAAATCAGTTTGTCAGCGGAGACCAGACAGAGTGAAGTTTCTTCTTCTTACACGACAGAAAGTCACTCGCTCACAGATACAATTCAACTCTTCTCTCTCTTGTCCGAGAACCAATATCAATCAAAACCCCCCCACCCCAAACCCAGAAACTTCATTTGTTTTACCTTCAAATTCTCTGCTTTTTCTTTTAAAACTACTTGACAAATACAGTTTATATATTTGATTTTGAGGATACGAACCAGATATTTTATGGGGGTGAGTACTACTGACTAATGAGTAGTGGTTCGCTTGTTCTCTATTTAATACAAAGCCTTCAGCAGTTCAGCTACCCACCTTGTTTTAATAGTGTTTTTTTCTTTTCTTTGGTGCTAGAAAACGTGAGCTTTTCCTTAATTTCTGTTAAAACTACATTGGTTTACTGTTAGAAACGGTTTGTATAATTCTTGTTCACCTAACGTTCTGTGGTTTTGTTAATTTGACTGGTGGGTGCTTGGTTCTTTGCTTACTTTGTTTCTTTTTCATCTTTTTTTTTTTTGCTTTAGTTTGGTCAATTGTATTTGTTGATTTTAACAGCCAAGACCTGATTTCGTTTTATAATCACTTTGGACTTTAACGTCTACTAGTTATTCCTTTCTTGTCTACACTGGCGATTGCAGTTATAAATTTTAGTCTTTTCAAGGTTCTGGATCTAATGGGACGTTTCTTGAATTTTCTAGTTCTGGGTGTTTCAAATTTTGTTTTTTTACTGTGTTTTTTTTTTCTTTTTGCAGCTGTAAGGTTTGGAAAATTTAAGGATTCAGATATGTGGGAACTGTTGTTTGAAGAGTTTTAGAGTTTTGGGGTCATCTTGGTTTTCCTTAGTGATTAAGTTTTTAGTCATTCAGCTAAATTTTAAATCTTGAAGAGTTATGGTCATAGTGGGGTCTTACTTTTGAATTTGATTCTTTCACATTTGGGGCATTTGTTTGCTGAGTTGTCAAATTAGGATATTAAGAACTATAATTTGGAGGATTTGGTGGGGGTTTAGTAATCGAAGATTTGCATTGGGTACAATGGGGAGCAATGGCGTTGATCATCCACTGAAAGATTTGCAAGAGGAAAATGTTGGCAATAGCAGCAATAGGGGAGTGCTTAAGGACTGTGAACACACAGATGAAGTAGATGAATCAGTGACAGTGGAATATAGGTCTTCTGATGAGCAATCCTTTTCAAGTTCTTTTGACGAGGAAGAGAATCACAAGTCAAGTTCAGAACGGAAGTCATCAGTTCTAGAGATTTCCAAGGCGAAAGAGTTGAGTGTCACGTCTACTCCCCGAAAAGGTTAGTGGTTTTTATCAAGTCCTCATTTCTTTTTCTCATTGGTATGAGTTGCTCCTTGCCAATTCTTCTAGGAAATTGAGATTTATTATTCAACTCCAACTTTGAGCTAAAACTTTACAATTCTCTTTTCTAAGTTGTTATGGTTAAATTATTCTAATGTCTTCATGGTACAAGCATTTTATTATGTCTGATTTGGAGAAGTAGGTAACAAATGAAGGGTGGAACCTTTTTGCCTCCCATTTGGCATTTCGTGTTATCTATGAAAATGAACCATATTAGCTGAATATGATAATCAACAAGCATGGAAGCATAAGCAAGATGTTTATTTAATTTGCAGACAGGACTGTGTTCGTGAGTATGTGGCAAGAAAAGTATTACAGGTTACTCTGAACTGAAAATAATCGTACTTAAGCATTATTCAAACGGCTAGAAATATCTCTTTACATTTTGGTCGCCCATTTCCTTTTATTTTGGAATATCTGTTATATAATGCCATTACCCTGTTTTGTGGGAAAATAGACCACATGAACAAACTTCAGTTAAACCTCGATAAATTTTCTAGAGACAGACATGGAAGTTTAAGCACAAGGGTCATTGTGTATGTGATTTATGCTAGTTGGCCCGAAAGAGTAATGTTCCTTTTCTTTTTTCTCATTGTTAAATTTAATATTCTGATGCCAAATCATTTTCTCTTGAAGGCTTGGATCATTGTATCACTGCACCTGTTGGCACTCCTAGAAACCTGTTAATTGATGACAATGAGATTACATTCTCTAGGTCAATGACAGAGAAGAAGACCCCAAGGCATGATCTAAAAATAGATAGACTCTCAGAAACTGAAAAGGTAGATAACAGAGTGACGTTTTTTTGTCTGTAGTTTACATTTTCTTTCCTGCTCATATATATGGATTGGCATGAATTGCAAAACAATTGGAAACATGCATATCTGGGATTTTTGTGTAAAAGCATGTTAGATGCTGGCTCCTGACTTATAATTATATTACTTTGCTGTCTGGACATAAGCCAGCAGCTAGGATAATTATGGCCAGGGGACTTTTTGTTTTCTCTTCATTAAGAAATCATGAAACTATAGAGTGTTTTATTACTATGTTACTTTTTGCAAGTTGGTTGTCTTGATGAAGTGATCATTCTTTCAGGTGATTGAGAGACTTACACGATGGGTTTGTCCTTTTCACCTTGCCTTTATGTTCTCACCATGAATCATGACACTGTTTCTTTTTGTTGTTCACAATTCCTTCCCTTTTTGGTGTTCATTCTGCAGAAAAAACTGATTGTGAACTTTGTCAAAATTCAAAATGACGGAACAGTAGAAGTTGATCTAGCTAAAAGTTCACCTGTAGCTTCAGAACTGTTGGAACTTTCCTCCTTTGAAGGGACATCTTTCGATCTTGATGATACTTATTTCTATGAAACCAATAAATCAATCCCAAGGTTGAAAATTGCCATCCTTGTGGTTGGAACAAGAGGAGATGTACAAACTTTTTTGGCCATGGCAAAGAGACTTCAGGTTTGTTTAACATTATTTGTTGATTCACCTTATTGTCACTGATTTATCATGTGAACCCTCTTTCCAGGTATTCATGGTTTTGGAATCTGCCCTATGGTATATAGCAAAAAAGAATTAACTTTCTTCAGAATTAAATATGCTGAATGCATCCGTGAGGCACAGAGCATGAACTTGAACCATGCCTATGACACCAAATTGCCTTGTGGCGATCCATATCCTAATTTGATGCACTGACACATGATAGATTACATATCACTAATTTTAGCCATACTTGTCATAGAATTGATTTGTTTTGAATTTATGGATTGTTTACTTTCTCTTGCAGGAGTTTGGTCATCATGTTAGGTTGGCAACTCATGCTAATTTCAGCAGCTTTGTAAAGTCGGCTGGCATTGACTTTTATCCTTTGGGTGGTGATCCTCGGGTTTTGGCTGGATGTAAGAGGTCCCTGACATGGAAACTGTTGCAATTTATCATATTTATGTTGGTATCTATGTTGATGATAGCTTTTAAAAACAAATTTCACCTCGCCAGTGGTTAACAAACTGATATGGAATGTTTACCTAAAAGCACTGCATCTTGTTTACTTGTTTTCCTTTAATTTAATAGACAAAGTTTATGTTTGGAAACTACAAGGGGAAGGGAAGGAGAGGAAATGGAGGGAGAAGGAAAGGGTAAGCTTCACCTTGTTTGGATTGCTTAAAAGAAGAGGGAAAGGAAAGGAAGGGGCATGTTATCAACCTTGTTTGGCTAAAGAGTAGAGAAGGAAGGAAATGATAACTTATGTCTTCATTTATGATTGTATGCATCATATACATAGATAAAATGTCAAAAGAAGGGCAATTTTGTCTCTAGAATGAAAAAGTTTAATTTTATTCCCCTCCAAATCCCCTCATTCTGGAGGGTTAAGAAAAAAATGAAGTTTTGGAGGCTTTTGGAGGGATACATGCGCTCCTCCAAATCTTTTCCTTTCTATAAAAGTGTTTTTTCAAACAAGAGAAAGTGTACCACTCCCTATCCCTTTGCTTCCCTTTCTATCCCCACCCTCAACCCAAAAAAGTATTAAAGAACTAAGTCCTTATGTTCTAGTATTCATTCAAACTGACTACCAGCTTGTTGTCTGTCTTGGGCTCATATGAAAATCTCAATTTGTTGGAACTCTTATTGATTTTGAAATCTGGCTTGATCTTAACGTATCTGAACATGTCTCATTTTATGAATTTTACTATATTGTTATAATTTTTCTCTTTGTTTTCTTTTGCTTTTCATTTTCAAGCATTTACGTTTCCCTTAATTTGTTTGTATGATGTTGATACGGAGTGATTATTTGCTGTAGATATGGCCAGAAATAAAGGTTTTATCCCATCTGGACCTGGAGAAATATCAATACAGAGAAAGCAACTGAAGGCCATTATTGAATCTCTTCTTCCAGCATGCACGGAGCCAGATATAGAAACGGGTCTGCCATTTAGAGCACAGGCAATCATTGCAAACCCACCGGCATATGGTGAGTCCATATGTTATTTTCTTTCAGTACCTAACGGTTTTAATAAATTATTTCTGATTTCCATCTAACTTTATTTTGTTAGGAGCAAATTCTCATCTTTAAGATATTTTTCTGAATAATATATATGTTCTTTTGGATGCAGGACATGCTCATGTTGCAGAAGCGCTTGGTGTTCCCCTTCACATATTCTTCACAATGCCTTGGACGTGAGTTTTGGGTTTTCCTTTTCAATTTGTCTTCCAATATCCTTTCTTTAAATTTAATTGAAAGAATTCTATCATTTTTTAGGGGAGAGGGTGGACGGGGTACTTGCTTATATACACTGATGAACTGAAAGTTTGTAAAAATTGAGGAAAAATCTGTTAGGTTTTATCTACTCACTTCTGTTTTGAATAGGCAGGCCAACATGTGAATTTCCTCATCCATTGGCACGTGTACCTCAGAGTGCTGGATACTGGGTATGTCCTTGGTTTGGGCTCGCTTTCTTTTCTTTTCTCATATGAACGAACCATTGAACAACTTTCAATGACCAATCTGTCCATTCCTCTTTGTTGTTGTTGGATTCAGCTTTCCTATATTGTTGTGGACCTACTGATATGGTGGGGCATAAGGGGATACATTAATGACTTCAGAAAAAAGAAGCTGAAGCTTGCTCCTATTGCATACTTCAGTACATACCATGGATCAATATCTCATTTGCCAACTGGCTACATGTGGAGTTCTCATCTTGTGCCGAAGCCGAAAGGTAGTGATGTTATCAGATGCTGTGCTTTTTAATGAATATTCTTCTTAAAATGATGATACAATTTCTACATATAAGAAATTCTTGAACTGAAAGAAGATATGTGAGAAGTTCTTATCTCTCTCCTTTTTTTAAACTTCAATGTTCTTTCATGCAATGTGTGGCATCCCATATCTGCTATTATGTGAAGTGTTGATTTTATATTTCTTCTGTTTGTGCCCTACTAGTATGCTTCTTTCTATTGTCAGCCATTCTAATAGAATTTCTTCTTTTTCCTCTTCTGAAACTTTAACATTCATTTGCACAAGATATTGTTTGATGTGGTATCCATCATCTGGAATACTGCAAAGTGTAAATTTTGTCTTTCTTATGTTTGTACCCTACCCATGTGCTTCTTTCTGTTTTCAGAATGTGAGTCATTCTAATAGTGGTAAGTGCCCTGTAGCTTACTTTATTATTAAACAATGTGCAGATTGGGGTCCCTTGGTTGATGTTGTTGGTTACTGTTTTTTGAACTTGGGGTCAAAGTATCAACCTCAAGAAGAGTTTGTGCAGTGGATTCAGAAAGGATCGCAACCCATATATATTGGATTTGGAAGCATGGTATGATAATTCTTTGAATGGAGGTGTAGAAGACTTAATTGTATAATCTATCTTGTCTTTTTATTTAAAAAGAATTATGAGAACATGTCATGGTTGCTGAGGTTCTTTCGAAATGATTTAAAAAGGATTGATCTAAGATAAAAAATGTAATATTACGAGGTTATCAAAGCATTTTATCTCTAAAAATGTGTTTGTGCATGTGCATACATGTGCGTGCATATGCACATACACCCTGCCTGATAGTTTCAATGAAAGAAGCTTAGATGGGATTGACACTCTGTTCATTGGACTTTGATTGACTATTATGGAGATTGGGTATAATATCTTTGATGCAATTCCTAAGAATTGATGAACTATTTATCGAATATGTAGAATTGATACAATGCTTTTTTATTTTTCATGAAATTTTAAGATTCTAATAAATGTTCTGTTCTTGCCTGTGAAGCCTCTTCAAGATTCCAGGAAAACAACAGATATTATTTTGGAGGCATTAAAAGATACAGGACAAAGAGGAATAATTGACCGAGGTTGGGGAGATCTAGGGCACTGTAAGTAACTTCATTTTGTTTATTGTTCTGTTTTCCTTACCTGGTGATGTCTTGAGTGCTGATTTTGGTTATGAAATGTTTTCTTTTTGGTTGTGGTTTTAGATCTTTTTCTGGGGTACTTGTTGTGCTTTCTAATTTCTCTTTGGGTACATTGTGGTTTCTGATTTGATCTTCTTCTTGTTTACTTTGTCAATATAAGACCAGTTTAATTTTGTCATCAACTTGTGATTTTTTTTTTTGTATTTTTTCTTTCCTTTTTTTAGTAAGTTTAAGTGCTACCTTGAATCAAGGAATAGGAACTTAGGGACTCTTCTAAGATCTGCATCTGCCTTTGTATGTAATCAATGTGATTTTTTATACCTGTATTTCGATTTTCAAAATGGTCTCGACTGATTTTCAACTGTTACTGAATTAAACATGTTGACAAGTGAACTATATGTTCTTGTAAGTGCTAATCTATGGAGCTTGTAATTGATAACTTCATGATATGAAAGTTCCCATTGTTAAGTATATAAAGCCCTGTCCATTATATGACATGTACTAGTATTTAGAATGATTGGCCTCTTTTTCTTATAGATTATTTGTCCTGCAGTTACAGAAGTTCCTGAGAATGTTTTCCTCCTGGAAGACTGCCCTCATGATTGGTTGTTTCCTCAATGTTCTGCCGTGGTAAGTACTTAGTTCTACTCTATGTTCGATAATTTGAGGGAATTCTTTGATGTGCTTAGATGTAACTACTGCAATATGATTTTGTGGGAATTGAAAAACTACCAGATATCAGGGATAGTATCACCTGAATGTAGCAATAGTGTGAAATGATGAAGATTTCATAGTCTTTTTGATTTGTATATGGTTTGTCTCTTAAGAATGTCTTAACTGGAAGCACTATTTCCACAAATATGCAGGTTCATCATGGTGGTGCTGGAACCACAGCCACAGGACTTAAAGCTGGGGTAATTTTCTTTTTAACTCAGCTTTTAGTGTAAACATTTTTATTGCATTCGTAAATATATATATTTTTTGTTTTGTTTTGGTTATAAGTTTTTCTAGTCCTTAATTTATATGATTGAGCGATATCTTGTTTCAAAGCTACTAAATTTGAACTTCTAATGGGATCTTATATATTTGTTAATTTTATAGTGTCCAACAACCATAGTGCCATTCTTTGGAGATCAGTTCTTTTGGGGTGATAGAGTACACCAGAGAGGGCTTGGACCTGCACCAATACCAATATCGCAGCTCAGTGTCGAGAACCTTTCAAATGCTATAAGATTTATGCTCCAGCCAGAGGTAACTCCAGTAGCTTTCGCTGGCCTAAGTTACTGTGATTAATTGCTTTAAAAATCACTTATAAAATTGATTGCACCATCATCTCCTTGATATATAATTGATGGATGCCAAGGTAATTATGCTATAATTATTTATTGTCAAAATGTTGTGTTATCTTATCAGTTATGAGAATAGTTACTTCCATCCTACAAAATGTCTCATTTAACTTGGCGCCAGGATTGCTGGTGATTTTTTTCCTTAGTTGTATGGATGCATAAACATTATACAAGATTCTGGAAAAAAAATTTATGCATACTCTCTTTGCAGCAGTCAAAATACACATTGTTACTCTTATGCTGCATTTGAAATATAACCTACTATTTAGTGTCAAAAAGATATATTCAATCAAATATTCTGAAACTCAGAAGAAGATTTCAACTTTTGAAGAGTATAATTGTCAAAAAAACTTGGGGAATATATCGAGCATGGGTATGCACCTCTACTATCAGGAGGCTCATAGATGAAATTAATTTCTTTCCTGAAAAAAGGAGAGAAAGTTGAAAAGCTAAATGAAGAAAAATGCTTCGCAGCAAACCTGCATTTAGACCCTTCACGCCCATCTTCTGTAGCTGGAACATCCAGAACTTGGGCTTCAGCAATTCAGGAGAGGCAAGTTATGATATTGCCAACATGAGTTAAAAGAGAGCATTTATAAGTGCCATTTCTGTTTGTAGTGGAAAATCATGAAAATAAAGGGCTTAGAAACGGCTTTCTTTTTTTCTCCATTTGGAGTGGTGATCTGAATTATCTTACTGCAAGAGTGCCCTCATACTTGCTCTGTGAATAAAAGCTCCGCATTTTCAGCTTTATCCTTCCAGCTGATGAATTTTTGATCAGTAGCTTAGGATTCCCTCTTTACTGAACTGTTTTCTGAGACATGGAGTCATACCCTCCATATGCCATGATAATATTGCTAGATACAAGTTCAGGCTTTTCATTGGAACTCAATTTCTCTCAGGTGAAGTCCCACACATTGGAGTTAGCGAAATTGATAGAAAATGAAGACGGTGTTGCAGCTGCAGTTGATGCATTTCACCGGCATTTACCTTCGGAGCTACCATTGTCTACCACACCCTCGGAGGAAAATGATCATCCAAACGCTTTACAGTGGTTCTTTCTTCAAATTGGAAGATTGTGCTGCCTTCCTTGTAGTTTGTGGAATTCATAGAATATCTTACAGTGTTTGTACAGATGAGTTATTTGTTAATTTTTTTTCCCAATTACATCATTTTTTGTGAGTGGTTTTTCATTACATTCATGGCTTTGAAAAAATTTGAGAAAATGGAACTGCATACCAGTGTAGATTTCTGCCGTAGAGTGTGTAATAGCATTAGGCTTTCTTCTGTCACCATTTGTAAAATTTAGAAGTTATAGTACTGATAGATTAAGCTTTGATAATATATACCTTTTCGTTGGTTGTTTAGTTCCTTTTCTTTTGGTCATTAATTGCATTGGCATTTCGCCGATCTTGCTTCTTTTCATTAAGGTAGCGTTTAGTACTTTACAATACAATATGATTATAGATAATGTGATTGCAAATAATGTGATTGTAAGAAAAATGAACAAAATAATGATTAAAATATAATGAAGGTAATGTCGTAACGTGTGGGTTCGAGAATGCGTCCGTCAGACGTTGGTGAAAATAAATCTGTTTAGGAGTTGTCATCAATCTTTTTTTTTGTATTTAGGTGTGATTGGTCACTTATTAACTCGATTTTAATCGACGAAGTCCTAAATTAATTTTAAGTCCGTCAAAAGAACGAGAACTGATCCACGTTTTTTAGAGATAAGTTCGGGAGTGCGGTTACGCACGGAGAAAGGTTAGCACCTCCGTGACATCCGTTCTTCGAACGGTACCATTTAATTTTAAGTTATCCTATTATAGCCTACTTTTGATTTAGTCCCCGCTTATTAACTAATTTTCTATTAAACTGACTGCTTGAGTCTTTTATTTGGTTTTACGTATGCACATGATGCAAGTGTAAATTGATGTCATGACTTGTTTATTTTAAATAATGGGGTCGGTAATCTTTTATTGAAAAATCATTCGAAAACCATCCCAACGCTTTGGTGAAGTCTCGAAATTTTCCTCACCTAGAGATATCCCCGAAAGAACTCGTCTCTACAAGCTCTTCGGGGAAATCCTATCATCGAAACTCCCGCACCATTTGCAAAATAAATGTGGCATGCTATGACAAGATAAAATGATGATATTTACATGCACGCGTTTATTGACTTAGGTGGTTTATAATTCACCCAATTATGTGTTTAATAATATTTTTTTATGGATTATTTATTATTTTTTATATTTTATATTTTTTTGTTTTCTATTTAAATCCATATCCTTTAATTAACGTTGTTGATTAATTTTTTACTTGATTACAAAGCTTATCAAATAAATAATTAATTAATTTTTAAACGATTAAATTAACTTTATTTAGTAATATTTATTTAAGCTCATTAACTAATTATATTAATTTAAATTCAAATGCAACATTATATAAATTTTTTTATATCTATTATTTTTTAACAACGACTATTTGACTTAACGAGTATTGGAGTTTAGAGTTCGGATTTATCCCAATGCTTCGGTGAAAATCCGTCTCGAACTTTGCACCCAAAAAAATCCACTTAAAAAAAAGTAACTCTTTGCCTTTCTTAGGTGGAATTTCTCAAATAATCATTTTATTTTTTTCATTCATTATTATTATTATTATTATTATTTTTTTATATTTGTATCATGTATTTTTGTATGTATATTATATTTACAACTATCTAAATATATTTATAATATAACTATTTCTTTCTCTTTTTTATTTTATTCTTCTCATTCACTTATCCTTGTTATTGTTATTATTATTATTTAATTATTTATTTGATTTCTTAAATATATTTTTTCTTATTTATTATTTTATAAATACATTTATAATTTTGTAAAAACTACATTGAATGCTAATAAAATTAATACTAATAATAATATAATAACCCAAATAACAAAAGATGCAAAACTTACCTAATTTTGAGTCCAATGAAGCCTAGATGAATTCAAGAGCCCACAATTTCTTTTTCTTGTCTTATATCTTGGTCGGCTTGCTTTGTCTTCTTTTTCTTTTCTTTCTTTTCCTTTTTCTTTCTTTCCTTTCTTTCCTTTCTTTCTCTTTCTTTCTTTCTCTCCCAGCCGCTCCCCCTTTCTTCTCTCTTTCTTTTTCTTTTCTCTTTCTTCTTTCTTTCTCTTTCTTCTCCTTTCTTTCCCCCGCTGGTTTCTCCTTTCTTTTTCCTCTTTTTTTCTTTCTCATTCTCTTTCTCTCCTTTCTCCCTGTCGACGTCGCATTCTTCTCCTCTTCTCTCTCCCTCTTCTTTTTTTTTTCTTTTTACTCTATTTTTTTTGTGTTTGATTGTGGCTTTTTTTTTTTGTGTGAGTGTTTCAGTTTTTTTGGTGGACTTTTTTTTTTTGCAGGGGATGGATCGGTTTTTTTTTCGAAATCTTTCTTGGCTTTTTGGCTGAGTTTTTTTGGCTTCAAAATCCCCCCCTCCCTTTTTTGCATGTGGTATGCTTAAAAGTTGGGTTGTCCAAAAATTTGGACAACTCGACAATGGGGTTTGGCACCAAAGAGTTGGTAGCCAGAGCCCCATCATTCATGGTGGTTAGGGAAGGGATGGCTGGGTACCTCTTTTTTATATATATATATATATATATATATATATATATATATATATATATTATTTTATTTTATATTTTATTATTAATTAATTTTTAGAGGTGTCTACAGTTGCCCCTCTTTGTACATTCTTGAGAATCAAGAATAGTGCAAAGATGTAGACACCACTTTTGACTTATCTCGAAGCTAGTTGATTTAATCAATTCGAACTAGGCTCGACTCATCTCAAAATAAGTTCGATTTAAACAAAAATGAAATTTCTAGACTTGATCTAGGCTTGGCCATATTAGAACAAATTCGATTGAAATTCCTAGATTTAATCTTGGCTCGACCTATCTCACAACAGGTTCGATTTAAACGAAATTGAAATTTCTAAACTTAATTTAGGCTCGACCTATCTCACAACAGGTTCGATTTAAAAATTGAAATTTTTAGACTTAATCTAGGCTCGACCTATCTCACAACAGGTTCGATTTAAAAATTAAAATTCCTAAACTTAATCTAGGTTCGACCTATTTCACAACAGGTTCGATTTAAAAATTGAAATTCTTAGACTTAATCTAGGTTAGACCTATCTCAAAACAGGTTCAATTTAATTCTTTAATGCCAACTTAATTGGATTAACATCACAATGAGAGACTCAAATCCTTCCATCAAAGTTTTACAACCTCACCACTTTAGGTCAGGTGGATTCCTACTTTCGAAGTTTGGGACATGAATTAATTTTGATTCTTGTCGAGTGCATGGCTAGGCATGTATGCATGGTTGACATGATAGAATGCTTTTCATGTTTATGATTCATTAAGGTTCCAAGACTTTTCTTTTGCTTCATCCAATTTTCCATTGCAGCTTTCAATGACCTTCGCCTGGTGCCCTTCTTCATTGGCCGACATTCTTGATTTTCCTTGGGCTTGCCCTCTTCTTTTTGACATTTGACCCCCTCTCTCTTTTTTTTTTACTCAAGTTTAAAAAATCTACCATTCCTTTTTCTCATCATCAAGTCTTTTGTTGAATAATGAGTGTAATTTCTTGCTTAATTAGTTTATTTCTTTCACCAGTCATCATTCATTTCTATGACAGTCATTATGTGAAATCATGGGATAGCAAAGAACAAAAGGATTAAAATAAAGAAGTGAAGGAGAATTTCATATATGAGAAGTTAAATAATCCAAGGCAAAAAGAATTTACAAAGCAAACATTAGATCTTTAAGTAATGAACACTCAGACCACTAAGAGAAAACAATATGATATTCGACTTCAAGAATTGTCCTTGATCGATGCTTTGAGCAAATCTGTAGGTTGCAAACTCCTTAGCTTCCACTGTTTTGTGAAATTGTGGAGCTCCATTCGTAGGGTATTTCTACCTCAATGTTGTGTTTCATTTAGGCTGACATCTTCAAATTTCATTCTAACTTCCTGCTTTTCAGCCTCAAGCCGCCCTTTTCGGGTTTTCAGCATGAGCCTCCTCCTTTAGGTATGAGCTGCCCTTTTCGGGTTTTCAACACGAACCCCTTTCGTTTTTTTTAAGCATAGTACTTCTTCACTGCATCCGCATTTATCGGATTAGGCAAATCTTCCCCATCCATGTTAGCCAAAATCAAAGCTCCTCCTGAAAAAGCCTTCTTTACCACATATGGCCCTTCCCAATTCGGCATCCACTTTCCCCGAAAATCAGTTTGATTAGGGAGTATTCTCTTGAGAACCAACTCTCCTTCTCGGAACTGCCTGGGATGAACTTTTTTCTTGTATGCTCTCATCATCCTTCGTTGGTACATCTGGCCATGACAAAGAGCCGCAAGCCTTTTCTCCTCAATCAGATTCAACTATTCATAACGGGAGCGGACCCACTCAGCATCTTCCAATTCTGTTTTCATCAACACCCTCAGTGATGGGATTTCTACTTCAACAGGTAGAACTGCTTCTGTACCATATACTAATGAGCACGGAGTTACCTCGGTGGAGGTACGCACAGAAGTTTGATATGCATGCAAGGCAAAAGGAAGTTTCTCATGCCAGTCTTTATAAACTTTAGTCATCTTTTCGATAATCTTTTTGATGTTTTTGTTGGCTGCCTCTATCGCTTCGTTCATCTTTGGACGGTAAGTTGTCGAGTTATGATGCTTGATCTTGAATTTAGCGCAAACATCCTTCACCATCGCACCATTCAAATTGCTTGCGTTATCAGTAATGATCCTTTCTGGAAGCCCATATCGACATATGATCTCCCTTTGGATGAACCTGCACACCACCTTTTGTGTCACATTGGCATAGGAAGCTGCTTCTACCCATTTCGTGAAATAATCGATGGCCACCAATATGAATCGATGTCCATTAGAGGCTTTTGGCGTAATAAGCCCAATCACATCCATTCCCCACATTGAAAATGGCCAAGGCGTTGTGAAAACGTGTAATGGGGATGGTGGAGCATGGATTCTATCTGCGTAAACTTGACACTTGTGGCATTTTCGAGCAAAGTTTATGCAATCTGATTCCAATGTCAATTAATAATAACCAACTCTCATAATTTGTCTAGCCAACATATGTCCATTAGCATGAGCTTCACAAGTTCCTTCTTGGACTTCTTTCATTATTTTGTTGGCTTCCGTAACATCCACACATCTCAAAAGTACTTGATCTCAACTCCTTTTGTAGAGCATTTCTCCGCTAAAGAAGAAACCCATTGCTAATCTTCTAAGAGTTCGTTTGTCATTGTCCGTGACATTCTCAGGATATGCCTGGTGCTTGATGTATTGCATGATATCATGATACCACGGCTTACCATCAACCTCTTCCTCAACATTCAAGCAGTGTGTGAAGACTTCACGAACTTCTAAATCAAAAGGGCATACATCAGTCGCTTCTTTTATTCTGAACATTGCTGCGAGAGTGGCCAAAGCATCAGCAATCTGATTTTCTTCTCGAGGCAAATGGTTGAAGCTGATTTCTTTGAACTGTTTGCTTAATTCTATAACCATCTTTTTATATGGAACTAGTTTAGAATCTCTAGTTTCCCATTCGCCTCTTATTTGACATATCACCAAAGCCGAATCTCCGTAAACATCTATCATGTTAGCCTTCATCTCGATTGCTGCTTGTAATCCCATTACCAATGCCTCATACTCCGCTATATTATTAGTACAATTGAAATTCAATCTCGTCGTGGCTAGATAGTACTTTCCATTTGGAGAAATCAACACTGCCCCGATTTCGTGCCCCAAAGCATTGGATGCTCCATCAAAATACATCTTCCATGGATTAAATTCATTGGGAAGGCCCTTTTCTATGTGCAAGACGGCCATCAACTCTTCATCTAGAAAATCGAAACTTACAGATTCATAATCCTCATTAGCTCGATCTATGAGGAAATCAGCGATGGCGCTCCCTTTGATTGAATTTTGGGACACACACAATATCATACTCAGACAATAGCACTTGCCATTGAGCTATTCTTTCAGACAGGAAGGGTTTTTAAAAAATATACTTGATGGGATCTAATTTTACCACCAACCATGTTGTGTGATACAACATATATTGTCTGAGCCTCTAGACGGTCCATGTTAACGCACAACACATCTTTTCGAGCGCAGAGTATTTGGACTCATACTCCGTGAATTTCTTGCTCAAGTAATATACGGCCTGTTTTTTCTTCCCAGTTCCATCATGTTGTCCCAGTACACATCCCATAGAATTCTTGTTCACAGTCAAATACAAAATAAGAGGTTTTTCAGCCGTCGGTGGCACCAACATCAGTGGATTTGTGAGATATTCTTTGATTTTATCAAAGGCTATTTGACATTCTTCATTCCACTCTCCTGGGTCTCGTTTTCGAAGCAGCTTGAAGATTGGATCACATTTGCAGGTGAATTGGGATAAAAATTGAGCAATGTAATTCAACCTCCCTAAAAATCCTCTCAGTTTTGGGAGGTGGTAGCTATTGAATAGCTCGTATTTTATCCGAGTCCACTTTAATTCCTTTTCCACTTACTATGAACCCCAACAATTTTCCAGAAGTTACACCAAAAATGCATTTTGCAGGATTCAACTTGAGCTGAAACTTTCGCAATCTCTCGAACAGCTTCTTGAGATTGACAGTATGATCCCTTTCTCTATGAGATTTTGCAATCATGTCATCCACATATACCTCTATCTCTTTATGCATCATATCGTGAAACAAAGCTTCCATTGCCCTTTGGTAGGTAGCATCTGCATTCTTCAATCCAAATGGCATTACTTTGTAACAAAACGTTCCCCACATGGTTACGAATGTTGTTTTTTCCATATCTTCGGGTGCCATCTTGATCTGATTGTAACCAGAAAAACCATCCATAAATGAGAACAAAGCATGCTTTGCTGTGTTGTCCACAAGAGTATCAATATGTGGCAAATGAAAGCTATCCTTCGGACTCGCTCTGTTCAAATCCCTGTAATCGACGCACATTCAAAATTTTCCATCCTTCTTAGGAACCGAGACTATATTAGCGACCCATTCAGGATACTTGGCCACCTCCAAGAAACTAGCGTCAAATTGCTTCTTTACTTCTTCTTTAATCTTCAGCAACATTTCTGGCTTCATCCTTCTCAACTTCTGTTTAATAGGCTTGCAATCTGGTCTCAAAGGCAACTTGTGGACAACAATGTCAGTATTAAGACCCGGCATGTCCTGATATGACCAAGCAAACACAACCACATATTCACGAAGTAGTTCTTCTAGCTTCTATCATTCATTAGATGACAGCGAGGTGCCAATCTTAACCTCTTTCTTTTCTTTCCCATTTTTGAGGTTAATCATTTCTGTGAGTTCCTGATGAGGTAAAATCTCCCTTTCCTCTTGTTCCAACATTCTCGACAAATCAGGGGGTAAGCCATAGTCATCCACCTCCTCTTCATTTTTCAATTCATCAATGTTCGGAATCATCTCAAAATCGATATTCAAATCGTTGTCTAGATTGTCTTCATGTTCATTATTTAAAGACCTGCAAACAGGTAAAATTAGACACGTGTATGGGCAAGTATTTATTGGCTAAAAGAATAGATGACAGGAAATATGCAAAAAGGTTGATGAATTATGAAACACATTATGCATTGTCATTTATTTAAATGATGAAGGTAACAGAAAGCCATACTCAAACAAAAAATTACTCTTAACACCCTTGGGCATAGGCATTTAGATAAAATTGTTCATTACATTTCGGAAGACTTAAAGATGATGGGCAATTCCGTGGCTGTCCAATTGCTTAGCTCCTCTCCTGGCAGTACTGGATACACCACAGGGACCTTCTCGTTAGGTTCTTCATCTTTGATCATATGGATTGATAGCTCACCAAACATCCGTGGAACCTAATTGACCTCGTCCGATGCCTTGCACCCCACGGATCGAAAGGTTTCATACAATAAGGGAATTGTCTTTTTCCAAAATTCTTCCTCCTCACCTTCTTCATAAAACTCGATTTTTGACAAATCCATTAACTCTTGCAACTTAAGACGAAAGCCATCACAATTTTGAATGGAATGTCCAACAACCCCCATATGGAATTTGCAAGAAAGGGTGAGATCATGTCCTACTTCTTTTATCTCTATCGGTTCTGAAGTGATGGCTTTTATTTTGGACAACGCCTCAAACACTCTATCCATCGACGTTTGAATCTCGTCGACATTCTTTTTCACCCTTCGAATCATCTCTTCATGTATTGCATTCACTGTCGGACCTCCATGGTTAGGCAAGGGATTTCCATCAATATTTGAATTATCCTTTTTAGCAAAATTTAAAAGTCTTGCCTTAATGAGCGCTTGTACCTTATGTTTTAATGCCGTACAATTCTCCGTGAAGTGTCCTTGAATTCTAAAATGATAATCACAATGCGCATTCGGGTCATACCACTTCGGAAAAGGTGGTCGGAGTGGTTCTAAAGGGGTTCGAGTAAGGAGTCGATTTTCTATGAGTTGTGGCAACAATGTAGTGTAAATGATTAGAATAGGATCAAACTTTGGTTTTTCTAGGGTAGTTTTAGGTCCTCTTTGACCATGACCAAAATTATTGGTTGAAACTACCGGTCTTGGTGGTGGAGCTTGTGGAAGAACATTGGTCTGAAATGTTGGTTGTGGGGCAGGTTGGTACACATATGGGTTTTGTGTGATGTTGCCTATGCTCGGATAGAAGGGTTGGTATGGGGGGTATATGTGATATGGGCTAAAGTTGTGGGCTTGTTGGCTGTCATGAGCGACTGCTTGCACATCCTCTTCTTTTTTCTTGAGCGTACTCCATTTTTTTGAGCTGGTAACTTTATGCCCTTTAATTTTCCCACTTTTGATAGCTCCTTCTATTATTTCTCCAGATAAGACCAAATCCGCAAAGTTTTTTGTTGCATTGCCGATCAATCGTTCATAGAATGGAGCTCGGAGTGTGTTTATGAACAACACAGTCATTTCTTTATCAGTGAAAGGTGGCTGAACTTGCGATGCTGTATCCCTCCACCTTTGGACATATTCCTTGAAGCTCTCACTTTGCTTCTTTTCCATAGTCTGCAACGACAACCGATCAGGGGCTAATTCAGCCACATGTTTGTATTGGGCTATGAAGGTTCTTGCTAGATCTTTCCAAGTCTTAATACGATTTTGATCTAGCTGTATGTACCATCGAGTAGCGGACCCAGTCAAGCTGTCTTGGAAAAAATGGATTAGTAGCTTGTCATCATGAGACTGTGCAGCCATCTTCCGACAATACATGGTAATATGTGCCATGAGACACTTTGTTCCATCATATTTTTCAAATTTCAAAACTTTGAACTTGGCCAGGATTAGTACATCAGGCACTAAGCATAGTTCGGTTGCATCCATGGTACCGAACCTATCAACTCCTTCGATAGCACGAAGACACTCTTCCAACAAATCGTACTTTTTCTGATCTTTTTCATTTTCTCTTGTTTGTGATGACTCCTTTCTTAGTTTTTCTTGCTCTTTTGGATCGTCTAAATCTGGAATGTGTATTGGTTCAGCAGAATTTATCCCAGAATAAGGCCCGAATTGCCCATGAGTCGATTGATAGCCCATCGGGGGTGGTGCATTGTAATAAACGGATGGCATTGCTTGAGGGTGGACCCTTTGAGAGGTTTGGGCATGTGGTGGAGTGAACCCTGGGGGATAAGGTGGATCATCCCTTTGGTTTCCAGTGTCTTGAGCTGGTGGGTTTTCTGACGGAGTTGACTCTTCTGCAACTCTTTTTCCTTTACTTAGGCTTGTCATCAATTCCATCATCTTTGCTAACTGTTCTCTCATTTCTTCTTGAGCTCTTTCCATTCTATCCATTCGCTCTCTTTGTTCTTCTTCCATGATCCTTGCTCGCTGACGCGTATTATGGACACGTTGGTCACTTGGCTTAGGTGGTTGGTCTATTTTTGGAACCTTATTGTAATCATAAACGTGAATTAGATGCATGCATGAATGAAAAAATGAACCCCTTATCTTTATTTACAGGCGAAAATATTTATTGTCATGAAATGAGGATTTATGCACGTATGAATGATCATGTACTAAAAGTATCTGTCACATAACACCCCTCAACAAAGTAATTCAGTGCATAAGCTATTGTTTCTTGTTACAATTCAAGAGTCATCTTTTGCATCTACTCCGTCAATGGTTGTCAGATGACATACTTTTCCTATATGCAAAATTATGATGCAAACATGCATATGCAAAAAGTTCAAGTTAGTACAGTAAACAGGAATTCCAAAAGCTATTCTGATTAAAAAAGATGAATGAAAATAATTAATGATATGATACCTTTATTACTTTGCGGAGAAGAATTTATAATAAAGGGATTATGAAAATTCCTTCATGTGTACCTAATCAAAAGGTATATTCTCACGGGTGAAGTTCTACCTAAGCAAAGGTGACTCTCAGTATTCTACATGCTGAGTTTGGGTTGAAAATGGAGGTAAAGGTTTCCAAATCGCTCCTCACTGTGGCTCACACGGACTAGTAAGGCACCCCAGTCCTCACCTATTACAGGCTTCAAATGGACTAGGTTCGACCTGAGTGGGAGTCTTCACTAGCCCATGCGGAGGTTATCACCTCACGAGAGCGTAGCTACTTAACTCCATCCTAATTAAGGACAAAGCCCGGGTGGAAGGCTTATGCATGAATGCAAGATGTGTAGTGTGTGAGAAGGAATATACTAACCTTGGACCAATAATTTCACACTCCCCTTATCCTAAATTTCTCGCAATTATTAAAAATAGTGAAGTAATAATAGCAAAATAAATGAATGCATTAAACAAAAATATGCAAAATTGATGCTAGGAAAAACAGTAAATTATTTAAGGCTTAAGATAACTTATGATTAATTAATGGCTTAACTCTCGATGTCCACAGTGGAGTCGCCATCTGTCGCAATGTGCGGGTCTGAGAACCCGTCCGCTAAACGTTGGCGAAAATAAATCTGTTTAGGAGTCGTCACCAATCTTTTTTTTTTTATCTAGGTGTGATTGGTCACCTATTAACCCGATTCTAATCGACGAAGTCCTAAATTAATTTTAGGTCCGTCAAAAGAACGAGAACTGATCCACATTTTTCAGAGATAAGTTCAGGAGTGCGGTTACGCACGGAGAAAGGTTAACATCTCCGTGACGTCCGTTTCTCGAACGGTACCATTTAATCTTAAGTTATCCTATTATAGCCTACTTTTGATTTAGTCCCCGCTTATTAACTAATTTTCTATTAAACTGACTGTCTGAGTCTTTTATTTGGTTTTACGTATGCACATGATGCAAGCGTAAAATGATGTCATGACTTGTTTATTTTAAATAATGGGGTCGGTAATCTTTTATTGAAAAATCATTTGAAGACCATCCCAACGTTTTGGTGAAGTCTCGAAATTTTTCTCACCTAGAGATATCCCCGAAAGAACTCGTCTCTACAAGCTCTTCGGGGAAATCCTATCATCGGAACTCCCGCACCATTTGCAAGATAAATGTGGATGCTATGACAGGATAAAATGATGATATCTACATGCACGCGTTTATTGACTTAGGTGGTTTATAATTCACCCAATTATGTGTTTAATAATAATTTTTTTTATGGATTATTTATTATTTTTTATATTTATTATTTTTTTTGTTTTCTATTTAAATCCATATCCTTTAATTAACGTTGTTGATTAAATTTTTACTTGATTACAAAGCTTATCAAATAAATAATTAATTAATTTTTAAACAATTAAATTAACTTTATTTAGTAATATTTATTTAAGCTCATTAACTAATTATATTAATTTAAATTCAAATGCAACATTATATAAATTTGTTTATATATATTATTTTTTAACAATGACTATTTGACTTAACGGGTATTGGAGTTTAGAGTTCGGATTTATCCCGACCCTTCGATGAAAATTCGTCTCGAACTTTGCACCCAAAAAAAATCCACTTAAAAAAAAGCAACTCTTTGCCTTTCTTAGGTGGAATTTCTCAAATAATCATTTTATTTTTTTCATTCATTTTTTTATTATTATTTTTTTATATTTGTATCATGTATTTTTGTATGTATATTATATTTACAACTATCTAAATATATTTATAATATAACTATTTCTTTCTCTTTTTTTATTTTATTCTTCTCATTCACTTATCCTTGTTATTGTTATTATTATTATTTAATTATTTATTTGATTTCTTAAATATATTTTTTCTTATTTATTATTTTATAAATAAATTTATAATTTTGTAAAAACTACATTGAATGCTAATAAAATTAATATTAATAATAATATAATAACCCAAATAACAAAAGATGCAAAACTTACCTAATTTTGAGTCCAATGAAGCCTAGATGAATTCAAGAACCCACAACTTCTTTTTCTTGTCTTATTTCTTGGTCGGCTTGCTTTGTCTTCTTTTTTCTTTTTCTTTTTTTTTTCTTTTTTTTCCTTTTTCTTTCTTTCCTTTCTTTCTCTTTCTTTCTTTCTCTCCCAGCCGTTCCCCCTTTCTTCTCTCTTTCTTTTTCTTTTCTCTTTCTTCTTTCTTTCTCTTTCTTCTCCTTTCTTTCCCCCGCTGGCTTCTCCTTTCTTTTTCCTCTTTCTTTCTTTCTCCTTCTCTTTCTCTCCTTTCTCCTTGCCGACGTCGCACTCTTCTCCTCTTCTCTCTCCCTCTTCTTCTTTTTTTTTCTTTTTGCTCTATTTTTTTTGTGTTTGATTGTGGTTTTTTTTTTGTGTGAGTGTTTCAGTTTTTTTGGTGGACTTTTTTTTTTTTGCAGGGGATGGATCGGTTTTTTTTCGAAATCTTTCTTGGCTTTTTGGCTGAGTTCTTTTGGCTTCAAAATCCCCCCCTCCCTTTTTTGCATGTGGTATGCTTAAAAGCTGGGTTGTCCAAAAATTTGGACAACCCGGCAATGGGGTTGCACCAAAGAGTTGGTAGCCAGAACCTCATCATTCATGGTGGTTGGGGAAGGGATGGCTGGGTTCCTTTTTTTTATATATATATATATATTAATTTATTTTATATTTTATTATTAATTAATTTTTTAGAGGTGTCTACAAGTAACATTGCAGCGTTTGGTTTACAAGGACTTTGTGGGGAATGTAATATTAATTTTTAAAATTATTTTTATTTATTAAAATGTAAGTTTAATATATTTATATATTTTTATTATTAATTTTTATATAATATCATCTCTTAAATATATTTTTAATGTCATATTTTATTTTTATTTCTTATTATAATTTTATATATTTTATTTTTATTTTTTAATATAATTTTTAATATTATATATTTTATTTTAATTTTTTATCTATATTATATAAATTTTATTTTTTTATATTTTATTTTATTTTAATTTTTAATTTTTATATTATATATTTTATTTTAATATTTTTATATTTAATTATAACGTTACAAAATATTTTTAACAACATAATAAAGTTGAAGGGTAAAAGTATCTTTAAGAATATTGTAAAGTGTAATGTAATGTGATTGCATTAATTTTGGACTGCAATCACATTATATCCTTTAGTTATAATGTGATTGTATTCTAATCTTATATTGCAGTGTGTAATATAAAATTATATAAATTTTAATTTCTTATATTTTATTTTATTTTAATTTTTAATTTTTATATTATATATTTATTTTAATATTTTTTATTTTAATTATAACATTACAAAATGTTTTTAACAAGATAATAAAGTTGAAGGGTAAAAGTATCTTTAAGAATATTGTAGAGTGTAATGTAATATGATTGCATTGGTTTTGAACTGTAATCACATTACATCCCTTAACTGTAATGTGATTACATTGCAATTTTATATTGCAGTGGTATGTTACAAAATAAATACTGTAATGTAATTTAATGGGATACATTACAGAGAATGTGCTTATACTTTCCTCGTATCAAACGATACCTAATTTTCTTTCAACAGTTGCAAAGCCTTTAAGCTATTATCTGCTTGTAAAGTAACGATGATAAAAGTTGACCTAAATGTGAAAGACATATATAGACTGATGTCAATGATCCAGACCTTAAGTTGCTTGAATTGATATATATATATATATATATATATATATATATATATATATATATATATATATATATATATATATATATGATATCATGCTGAAGAAAAGGGACTAAGATATATAGCAGATTTCACTAATAAACAACCATGGATCAATCTTTGAGTATATATACGGGATTACAATATAAAACCATAGCAATCATTTTTTGAAGAGCTTAATGTCTCTCCACCTTGATTCCATGGAGTTGCTAGACGTAGCTGGTGCGGCATACACCACATTTGAAATAAGGGTCTCCTGGCCCCTGATCGTTCACCACAAACTTTTCTTCTCCATCAATGAAAACTATCACCTTCCCTTTGCCAACATCATGGATCACATTGACTCTGAACCACTTGTCGTAGAGATTGGTAGCTACCAAGTTGTAACTATAGTACCTCATATTCCCGTGGTAAATTCGCAATTGTAGAGTTGTGGCTCCTTCTGCTGCACCGTGAATTTGCACTATTGTAACCGCAGAGGTTCCTTTTGGTACATAAGCATGGCCTTCAAATTGCCAGACTCCAGATGAATAGTCATCCACCACAGTTGAGTACTTAGAACCCAATTATCAAGTTATTTTGTTGCTCTTCTTAGTACTATCTATTTTCAATAATATTATCGCTAACAGTGGTGATAGAACATATAATATGCACTCATGCACAGGCCTTTCTTGCTTTTATAGTATACGTGCATGTGTCTGTCTGTGTGTTACCTTTATGCGTATTTCAGTACTCTGCCTGGTTCCGCTGCCACGTTTGAAGGGCTTGTCTTTGTCATAGACCCGTAAACTTCGAATTCCATCAGAGTAATAGTAACGTTGGGAGAGTGGTTTGTCATATGGTTTCTGTAAGTCAAAATTCTCATCTGTTGATGGCACAGGAGTAAATCCATCTGTAGGATCAGCACCACAAAGGCATTGATCTTGTAAAGAACAAGCAAGAATTATAAGCAAAAGGCTGTAGCATTTGGAAGCCTTCATTTTGGTGCAGTATCGATATTCAAAAGTTTACCCCAAGGAGGAGTCATGGGAAAGTAGAGTTTTGAAGATACCATATCCAAAACCTGGAACCATATATATAGTCAGATACTGCATGGGATTTGTCACTTGCATAAAGATGCCTTGTTTTCACTTTATTTCTCAGATTATTATTATTATTGCCGTAAACTATTAAATAAAAAATTAGATAAAATGCAAGACTTCCAGATTGGATTTTGTAACAATTTCACAGCAGGGCGTTTATGATCAAAGTAGGAAGAACGGAAATCTGTTCTGATCTCTAAATTGATTACATGACAGCCCTATCAAATTACCCCTTGAGGCTCAGACTTTGGCTTGGCATGTCACTTTACCTATATGGCTCTTCTCAGATACTCAAAAGGTTATAGACAGCTTCTCCAATGAATATTATGTTGTCCCCTTGTTGACCCTACTATAAAAGTTTTCTTCCTTTCTTAATGGAGTTGCTTTTGACCGCTTATTTGCCGAATCAATTTGGCAGATGCTATATGCCAACCGAAGTTGAAAAACAATTATTCAGGCGAGACAGCTATGATACAAGTTGCAAATGGTAGTTTCATGAAGCTGATGTACCTCATTGCAACAATTGCATTCCTATTTAAAATATTTGTCAAAGCAAGTCCACTTCTTTAAATTAGTGATGCATGTTACCTTGGGGCTTGGAGTAATTTGCCCGAATTATCAGTTCGCCCATTAGAACCAAAGAACATGTTTGAAGTACGAAGCAGGAAATATTTCCTCCTCCTTATTGTTTCCCTTATGTTATGTCACTGTTGAATTTTCCTCCCAAAAAATTGTTTTTCTCCTCTGCAGCAAATTGGGGTAAGCTTGTCTGTGAATGTGATTAAATATTATTCTGCTAATATAGATATGGAACCATATTGGGAGGGGTCCTTTGTCGCGTTAGTATATGTGCTGGTTGGCTCTGATTTTACTTGCCTTCTCCTATTGCGATCATTTCTTTGTTAAGTGATTCAGCAGTTTGATGCTTGTCTTCTCTAAAATAACCAGAATAAAGCTACCTCTCATGTCTCATCCCTTCTTGAAAATCAAACCCGTGACTGAAAATGTTGCTACCAACTTAGTTTTAATATGCAAGGAAGGACGGCTTTATTTATTTGTATGTTCTAAAAGAAATGATGGGAATCTTGAGTTAGTTTTTGACCAACTTCTTCTCTGACAACGTATATTTGACTTAATGACTTTTGGAAGCATTATTAATTGATGCTACATCAGATTTGGAGCATGGTTAGAAACTAGAAAATTTAGTTATCCCTAGGACTTGTTTTCTGGTTGTTGTCTAGTTCTAGGAATCTAGTTGTGGTGATGAGCTCAGCTGGATTACTACATACAATTGTTTAAGTCTAAGCGAAAACAAAATGAAACAGTCGACCAGGGATTCATGGATATTGTCAGGGATTAATTGTCGTCTGTTGTTGCCATCCCCATATTTCCAACGTAATGTCACAGTCCAACATCACATGAACAATTGGTGCCCTGCTACTTCAACAATTGTTTTCTTGTTGTCCTAGCTAGCTAAGTGAAGATTCGTTTATAAGCCCTATTTTCAATATAATATTAGGTGTACATACAATCGGATCCAAGGCATTTTAGGCAATTTGGCTCAAAAGAATTCCAATTGCATTTCATACATCAATTCTCGCTCTTCTCAAAAAACTCATTATAATTTATAGCACCAAAGAAGAAGAAGAACAGCAAAGAGCTAAGAAGGGGCATAGTCAGCAAGCCGAGGTAGAAAGAGAGAAAGACTGCAGAATATAAAATATATAATGACATTACTGATTGATTATGGGCCTAAAACCAGTAGCAAGCCAGACCTGGACGTGGATCAATTCAACCAGAGGGTTATGGGGCGGGGGCAAGAAAAACCATGACTCCATAGAATTTGGTGAACCGCTGCTTTTCAGGATAAGTAGTTGAGGATGCAAAGCGCAACCCACAGTACAAAATGCAAGGCATTCATTCTATGGTTTCAACAATAATAAAGCGCACACGTATCATTACAAATTATATATGAGCTTTCCAGAGCTTTATTTGTCGCTTCACAACCACTGTATTCTAAGTCCTTCACTTTGACTTCATGTATATTTTGATGTCTCTCCACCTTGATTCCATAGAGTAGCTTATATTTGCAGGAGCTGCATAAACTCCGCACTTGAAATATAGATCACCTGGCCCTTTATCCTATGTCGAATACTTTTGAACACCATCAATGAATACTGTCACTTTGCCTCCATCAACATCGTGGATTACATTTAATCTAAACCATTGTCATAAAGGCCAGTGTCCACCAAATCTCCACTGTAGTACCTCATATTTCCATCATAGATCCTTAGAATCAAAGTGGTTGCACCCGAAGATGCACCATGGATTTCAGATATTGTAACCCCAGAAGTTCCATTTGGCACAAAACCATAGCCTTCAAACTGCTGAACTCCTGATGAATAGTCAAGACCCTGCAACATGAACATAGTGGTTAGCGTTTATGCTTCTCCGACCTTGGCACATTTGTTTGTAAAACAAAAATGGAAAGGGAATGAAACTATACTTCTATGCGAATTTCAGTGCGTGGCTGGGTATGGCTGTTGGGATCATGTGGCTTGTCATTAGCATAAACCCACAGCTTGTGTATGCCATGTTCATAACTGTAGCGCTCCTCAAGTGGTACATTATATGGTCTTTGCAATTCAAAATTTGCTTGTGTTAATGGCACAGGAGTGAAACCATCTGTAGTATCTGCTTCGCCTAGGTTGAAGCTTTTCAGTAAGCACACAAGAACCAGAAAAAGAAGCATATAGCTAGAGTCAGTATGCGTGTTCTCTAACTTTCTTTTATAATGGTGAGAGCTCCATGGGGAAAGGCAAGTATATATAACTGAAGTAGGTGGATTCCTATTGTCAGATAGATGGAATTCTATATTATTTTCTTCTTTTTGTAATGTCATTTGTTGGACTTAATGAATGTCGGTTTTTCCAATTTATAAGGTAAATGATTCTCATTAGTATAAACTTAATATATCAAAGAAGTTGGATCCAGGCAAGTCCTATGAAGCTCTAACCTGTTACTCCATTCTATTGGCCAAAAGTTTACTGTATTTGGACTGTAAGTTTTCTTAAGAGCAATCCGGAAACGAAGCTTAATTTCAAAGTCATACCATATTGGTTTTAAAAGTTTTTCCTATTTTATTCCATCTTTGCCGCTGTTTCGCTACAATTTGACAAAAAGTAATGAAGTAAACAAAAGAACTACAGCCTGCTTTATTCGTTATTGAAGAAAATGCAAAGAAAGGCAACTAGTTGAGAACCCCAGAAAAGGAAGGCCGAACCCGAACGAAACGGGTAAGCTTCATGGACCTCGGCCCTTGCCCCTGCCCTAGCCCCTAGCAGAAGAGAGACAGACGGTAAGGAAGATAAGAAGATTATTTAGAAAGGTGGGATTTGCAACGATTCGATGTGCTTAGAAAGCAAAAAGAAACATTGGGATTTCCCACTCTTCTACCACCGACTTGGCCTGATTTGCGAGACAGCGGCAGCCGTTACGAGATTTGACTCGTGGGAAGAAGAAAACAGAGTCATATGTTGGAAGAATCCGACGTCGTTAGGATTGGATTTGGGCCTAATCTTCTATCCAGGGACAGAAACCCGGTTGTGAACAGTTAAGAAAAGAAAAACAATGGCGGTCAAATTCAAAAGATGCTAATTCAGCCCCAACACACATTGCTTGGTAAACAGGTTTCTCCTGAAACATTTTTGTAAGAGGAAAAGGATTTGCATGCCCATCTCTATATATAAAGTATAAACCTTTCTCTCTGGTTCTAGCTAATTTCTTTTCAGGAGAGTTCACTAAGGGTGGATTGAGTTTTTGGCGAGCTGAGATCTTGGTTTTCTTTCTTTTCCATCAAAGGGTTTGCGCATTTGAACCCGAAAGAGAGGAGTGCTTGCCTATTTCAAGAATGGATTCAAAGCCCCTTGTTACTTCGGAATTGTTCCCTCTGGCCAACACCAGGCTAGAAGAAAAAAAAGATGCAGTCGGTGAAGAGAGCAGCATTTCATTACGATTCTCTTTCAGGGGAATATAATTTTATGTTCAAAGGAAAGAGTAATGCAGGTGGTGAAGGGAAGCAGGAGGGGTTTAAAATAGGCGAATGTAGCGATCAATATCAAAGGGAAGAACATGATGTGAACGGCCGCCAGGAGGCGGAGGTTGGGGGTCTTTCTTTGGAACTGAGTCTGGGTTTTAATGATATAAGTGTTTGCACTTCCAAGGAGAGAGAGAGAATGGAGAATCCTAGCAGTGCAAGAAGAGTTGCGTCCGATAGAAACAAGAGAAATAAAGTTGAGAGAGAGGAAGCGAGGATGTTAGTTTCGACGTCTGAACTGAGGCTCGGCCTTGATCCTTGGTGCATTAAAAAGAAGCTTACTGGAAGCGATCTTGGCGACATGTCAAGGCTCATGCTGGCATCAGAGTGCGTAGAATACCATGTTTTTCCATCCTGGAATGCTGATCAACTTAAAAAAATTAAGGAAGGGTTGCCAGTTTCTGTGTGGGATTGTGATACACAGACCGAACATGAGCTGGTTTTCAAGCGGTGGAACAAGAGGGCCAACGTGTTTATCAAGAACTGGGTCAAGGACTTCGAGAAGAGGAGGGAACTGAAGGTGGGGGATGAAATTGGCCTTGGCTGGGACACATGCAATTCAAGATTCCAATTTTCTGTCCTTAGCCGAGTTGCAACGAACTAGAGATTTTATTTATTATTATTTCTAATTTTGTTAAGGGTAATATGATGTAATTAATTAATTTCTCCATCTTATGCTAATCAACTCTGAGCTAAATATATATAGTTTGTTCAAATTGAATGATTTGGTTGCTTGTGCTTATTTTTCATTAATTGGTGATAAATTAAGCCTATGTGATTTTTCATATTGTATTTTATATATGATATGTGAAAATTAGTATGTATTTATAGCCATACTTGTACGTCGAGGTGCCCTCTACATCCTGAAATGAAACCTTTACCGTAAGATAGAATATTGCATTTGATGGTAGCTTTAGTAGATTTCATGATTGTACCTTTACCTGGAATAAATTTAATACTTACAGAGTTGGATGCATGCAAATATATATACACATATTAGAACCAAAAAGTAAACTTAGACAAAAATAACAAGATATATTTTGAAACACAACACACAAAAAATGACAACTTTTGTTCCTGTAAGTACTTACCTTAACCCTTTGATAGATGTATTAGGAATTCGAAATAACACTTGTTTTTTTTTTATATCACGCGACATTATTGTAACATTGACATGAATGATGAAAATATCACGTAATTATATTTTTAAAATAAATTAACATTACATAATATGAAATAATTAGTAATATTTTAATTTATAATAATTAGTTAATTAGTTAATTATAAATATTTATTTAATTTAAAATAAAAATATAAAAATTTTATTAAATATAATAAAAATAAAAAATTATTTAAATTTTTATTAACTAATTGTAAAAACGGAATTTATCCCTTTATAGAGAAGTTAAAACCTTCCCAGTAAAAAAAATTACTTCATTTAATATAAATGATTCATTAAGAAATTTTCCTATGATTAACCCTATGACTTGATAAAATTAATGTGATCATCAGAGAAAATAATTGTAAAGATTAATTGATTAGGTGAGGACTAATTACTTGTGGATAATTAATTGAACAAAATGGTAAGTAAGACAATGCACATTTTCACCTTAGCTTAGCTTTGCCCCCAAAAGACCCAAAGGGATTAGCTTAGCTTAGCTTTTTCAAAATTCAAGATCCAACATCCTTCGACTTCCCACTTTTAACACCCTGTTACAATTAATCAAACCAAAGCCTTGTCCAAACAATAAACTCTTTCTCTCGCTCTCTTGACCGTATCGGCCAGCTCCATGCGGTGGCCGGCGGCGAATGGCGGGGGTCTGGGGGTGGCGGCGATCACCTACGTGGCGGTGGACTACCTGCGCAACGTCTCCACTACGTGGCACCAGCGTCTTCAACCCTTGCTCTGGTCTTTACTCGCGCTCATCGCCATCACGCGCGTGCCCTTCTACCGTCACTGGAACGCCGAATTTCGAGCTGCACTTCCTTTCCTTGCTTCGATCATATTCATGCTCTCTGCTCTTCTTTATGAAGCTCTCTCAGTTCGTTTCGTTACCGCTGTCCTTGGCCTCGATTGGCACCAGTAAGTTACTTGCTTCTTGTCATTTCCAAGGGTTGAATTAGCTTATATTTGATGTGATTTTATCTGATTTGTGTATTTCTCGGCTTTTTATTTTGTGGGTCGAGTTTGTTTTCTGTTGTTTCTTTGGCTCGTTGTCAGTTTTATGGACTGTGCTTAGTGGGTGTGATTTGGGTTAGTTTTGGTGCATATTAGGAAAGTAGTCAGAGTAAATATGCCAGATTTGTTGCTTTCAATGAGAGTTTTCAGTGCTAATTATGGAAAGATATATGATTGGAATTACTGATAATAAATGCTGAGTAGTAAGAGCGATCAGCTTTGCTCCAGGTGTTGCAGGCTTGGAAACTTTGGTTCTTGCCTTTTCCAGTTTGTCAACTCACAGTCTGAATCCTGCTACTTATAATTTGCAGTTTGTAAATCATCTTCCAATCAAACCTTGGGCTTTAGTTGCATGATAATTTTACTTGGTTTTCATGTGTGATCAAACCATGTCAATGATTTTTTTATAGATTTCTTTCCAAAATGAATGCAATCTTTGCATGGCTGTAATAAATAGAGTTTGAGTTATCAAACCAGATTGCCTCATGTCACATCATCCATTATTGGTGTTCTACACCATGTGCTAATGACTATTTAAGAATGTTTTTAAACGCAATAAAAAACTGGTAACATAGATAGAAGGATTTACCTTTTGAAAAATAGAAACAGATATTTAGAAGAAAGTTATTTATGGAGATCTCTGACTCTGTTTTCTGCCAATTGGAACCTTGCAGTATAGTATGAAATTATGAATTTGAAACTTGGGTCCAATTCCGTTTCTATTCCAGAAACTAGAAACTTCCTACTTATACCTGCAATTTCTAACATTTTTTTTTACTCCTCCAATTCCACCATTTTGCAGAACTTAAAAAGGAAAAAGGAGAAACAAATTTGTCACTGACTCTTTTATAGGTAGTATTTTGAATCATATTTGGTTGTTGAGAGAGTTTTGGCTAGAATTGATACATATGCATGTAGGGGTTCTCCAGCCCTGATATCTAATTTTCCTGCAAGGGCATTATTGATTTTGTTAACCCAAAAAGAGATTTTTTCTAAACCTTTACTCTTATTCTATTTTATGTTTATTTTTAAGCCTTTCTTTTCTGTTAGTTTATCTTTTCCGTCATGATGCACTTGCCAATAGCAGGGAATGGTAGTGTGGGGACAGTGGCTATCACATTTGTGCTAGTCATCTTCCTGCACCAAATTTATCTAAAGTGGTATGCATGTATTCAACTGATGCTCTAGTTCATTGTCACTGTAATTGCTGTGAAAAGTATCCTTTTATAGGACCAGTGGTTTTCTGGGTTTCTAACAGGCATTCATTTCATTTCTTCCATGTCTCAGCTCCTATATTTGAAGTTCTCCCCTTTCACTCAAAGCCAACTGTCTTGTGTTTTATCATCGATCATAGAGGTGTTAATAGATAGCAACATGAATTCATAGCTGAAAACATTTAATTTCTCACTTGATAAACTATGAAGGATTAACAGAGGAAAGAGATTAAGAATTTTACATCTGTTACTCTTTTCCTGACATTTGATTTGAGAAAAATGATGTGACATTTGGAAGTTTGAATCAGGACAAGATTTCAAATCTAGGACACCAAGCTGACCCAAGGAGGAGGCAAATTTATGACTAAGCTTTGCCAAGTGATGGTTCACTTGTATGTGTACTTATTTAATGAAGACACCAATCATGCAAGATACATAGTTGTTGTAGCTTTTTACACATGCCATCCACATGTGCCTTATTAGAGAATCTATATCAACAAATCATAAAATGATTCTATTTTCTGGATAATTTATTGAATGGGCATATGTTAAGTATCAGATACATTGATTCAACTTTAGCATCTTCTCTGGCACATTAATAGAGCTCTGGTGCATAAGTTATTCGAGTTGCTAGAATAATTGATAACAAAAGCTAGTTTGTTGACAAAATCTGTAGAACCACGTGGAAAGTTATTCTCATGCACCTTATTTAAAATGTTCTAGAAAGTAGGTAGACTTACATGAACAGGCTCTGAAGAATAATTTGAGGAAAGCATGAGAATGAATCACTTTGTAATCACACAGTTGGTACACACAGATGAACTTAATTAATTAATCATTTTGTTCTTTAATGAGGATCCTCTACATTGCATAATGATTTGAAATGTATACAAGAAATATAAATCAGAGATGAGACTTTCTCCATATTGCTTATGAATTTATAATGTTAAATTTCTGCATGATTCACATTCTCTCTTGGGAACTAAGACAAAACCTTTCATTTTCTAAAACACTTCATGTGTAAATTTATTTAAATTTTAATGGGACCATTGATTGAATTGCTAATATTTAACAGTGATACACCTCCACTTCCGGATACTGGTCAATGGTTGCTCCTGGCACTAAATGAGAAACTTCCTGAAGCAGTTGTTGAGATACTGAGAGCTCACATTATTGGCCTGCATCATTTCTTGATGTTATTTATAATGTTGGCCTTCTCTGTACTCTTTGACTCTGTAAAAGCCCCTGGTCTTGGGTTAGGTGCACGATACATGTTTACCATGGCAATTGGCCGTCTTCTTCGTGCTATAACTTTTGCATCTACAATTCTGCCATCAGCCCGCCCTTGGTGTGCTTCAGCTCGATTTAGGGTCCCTGGACATCCTCATCCTTGGGCTCAGAAATATTATGTTCCTTATGCTTCAGATGCAAATGCCATTCGTCAAGTTATACAACAGGATATAGCATATGGTATGTTTTTTTTATATATATATTTGCTACTATATTATAAGCAGGTCCTTAATGGTTATTGTTTTGTCTATTTGTAATTTCCCTGCCTCCAGAAGTTAGTCTTAAAATTTTCCTTTTTTTTTTTTTTTCCAGCTGATACTGGCAAATACCTTGGTGACTACCGTCCAGATTGGGGTTCAATGAGCTTCCTGATTGATTTTCTGCGACCCACCCCATCAGAAGGATCTTCATGGTACAGTCTGCTTAAAAAGGCAGGGGGCGGCTGCAATGACCTTCTATACAGTGGCCACATGCTGGTTGCTGTACTGACCGCCATGGCTTGGACGGTATTGTTTTAATACATTCAGAAACTGTACTGTCTCTTCTTCTAGTGGCTGTTGGTAATCATAAATGACTAAGCCATATTGGCCTTTCTGAATCCTAAATTGCAGGAGGCCTATGGGGGGTTTAGCTCAGCTCTCATATGGCTGCTTGTTATGCACAGTGCTCAGCGTGAAATAAGAGAGCGCCACCATTATACTGTAGACTGTATTGTTGCCATCTATGTGGGTATTCTCCTGTGGAAGATGACAGGTTTTATCTGGTCAGCTAAGGATGGAACTAGAGATAGCAGACTCACGAAGCTTGGGAAAATTCAAGGTAGATTACTCCAAGCTGCCAAGGATTCAGACATGGATGAAGTACGGGAGCTTCTCAAAGGTGTTGAGTTGGACAGACAAGATAGCCAGAAAAAAGGACCAAGCAAGGTTATGTGGTTGTTTGCTTGCGGGACTATTTTCTTCTCACTTACCATCGTTGTTTTGGCCTTCACATGGACAAGCGATGGCTGACATTCCTCGCATCATGTTGTACCACGGTTTTGAGGTTAGAGATAATAGTGATTGTACACAATTCTTCTCCGATAAAGGACTTATGTAGTTCTAATCTGTCAGGTTTTTTACTTCCCTGTTGTAACAGTTAGAAAGGCTTTGCCGTCGATGGTGAACACACACAACAAAGAGAGTTGCTTAGAGTAACTTGACATCTATTTTGGGGATTGGTTATGGCTTCTGGAGAGGTCGCTCCAATTACCATTACCTGTGAAATTCGCATGTACGTTTGGTTAATCAAGCCAATGTTATGAGGATGAATGTATGTTTCTCCAAGGGCGGGTGCCTTCACTTTCCTCTATTTATCTAAGCTTGCATTTCTCTATGTTTGAATGATACAATACAGATTTAGTTGAAGGATTTCCATCTTCTCTATGGAACTTGGAACAAGCAAGCAGGTCTTGCTCCATCATTGGATTTAGACTATGCTTAATGATAGCAGGCTCGCTTTCTTCTTCAGTTGTTCTAACTTAAATAGTAACTCTTTAATTATTTAAAAAATAATACTCTTACTGTTCCTATTTTTAAAATTTTTTTTGGATGTTTCAAAACTAAAAATACATATTTTTTGAACATCTAATATTTCTATTTTTTTCTATTCCAAATTCATTTTTCATATTCTTTTTTATTTTTTGATATTAAAAATAAAAAAAATCAAATTTATAAAAAAATTTAAAATTTTAATTTTAAAATTCTAAACATGGCTCTCTTAGCCTTCAAGGGTGGCATTGGCCTTTTAGTTACAAGGATAACTTTTAATAACCAGCACAATTTATTTTCCTTACTCAACTCTGTCAGTATTAGTTCTGATACGTCTTTGAGATCAAATCTCTTTCTGATGCATAGGTTTCATTTGAAATGACAAGTACAGAGTATACTCAAAGATCTGAATTCATGAGAGATCTATGTTTACATTTTCATAATAATCCTTAAGAATGAAAAGAGAGGTTTAGAAACTCATGTTGGAGAAAACACTGGATTTTTTTTTACTTAAGGGTGTTTTACCCCTCTGGTTACAAGAGCTGCCTTTTTACAGGAGAAGGGAAGTAGTGCAGACAAACTTTTCATAGTAACATGATAAGATTCTAATAAATGCACGTTTTCCATCATTGTTCAAAAGTAACACACTCTAAAGTAAAAGCACACTAAAATAAAAGCACTGGTACTACATAATATAGTCTTTAGTCATAATCCGTGCCAAGGTTTGAGATGAGATTAAGTTCTTCCATCTTTTGCTTTTTCCTTTCTCTGCATATATACATGTGCAAAGACCATGCTTCGGGGTCCGTGGCACAATATCCATTGCATGTTTCACATGGTGACTTTATGAAAAGTCGTGCAAGCTTATCTTCATTTATCTCACCATAGTCCTATGGGTCTTGGGACCATTCATGTGGGTTAGGGATTCCTTAATTGTATTCTTTCAATACTTGCTTGATCTGATCGTCATAAGGACCAAGTGTCTTAGGGAAATAATCCCAGGACATTTTTGTTTCTAGTGAGGGCCAAATATAATCAGGGATAATTCTGTTGTGTTGGCAAATGCATATTTGGAATGTTTTGTATTCCTGATCAAGTTCTTTAATGTTGTAAAAGAATGACTTGTATACCCATGCTGAGGGGAATGCACCAAGTTGAGTGGCTTTTCCATGAGTCACAAAATATTGAGGCTTGTAAAGAATGAACAAGACTACTTTTTTTTTTCTTTCCTGCCTCTAATATGACTAGTTCTTTCCAATGCAAAAGTGGATAGAACCATGTGAGGATATCAATAAAATTTTTCCTCCATGTTTCTATTTCTCCATTTATCACTTTTTCTATGAATTCTAAGAAGTCTGCAATGTGAAGTTGGATATCAATATGATACTTATGAGTTAAGAACCAAAACATCCATTTTAGTTTTTCAGGAAACTCCATGAATTCGTAGTAAAAGGGGTGGATAACAAGGTATTTTTGGTGAAGGTTATAAGGCTTGAGGATAAGACCACCATGTTTTTTGAAAACTTCAATTTGGTATTTAAAAATCATATGTTTAGTCTTTTGGTGGAATGTTCCTTCTTGAACCAGTTTGAACACTTCAAGAGGGTAATCAGAATAGAGGTTTGGTGTAGTTGGAATGGAGGATGAAGATGATCCTGTGATGTAAGTACTTGGTTTAGATGTGAACTTAGAAGGCTTTGGCCTGAACATCAGAATTTTAGGATCTTTGGAAGGTTTGGATAAAAAGTCTGCAAGGTGATTATTTTCTCCTTTGATATGTTTGGTTTCAAAATGAAAACCATTCTATCCATCTCAATAGTTGAGGATGTAGGACTGTCTTTTGTTTGAACTTTAACATCTAAGGGAAAGAAGACATCTATTTTTACTAAAAAGTAGTGTCCAACGAGATGAAATTCAAACTTTGAAATTGCCTTTTTGACTGCAAGTATTTTTTTAAAAGTAAAGTGATAATGCATTTCGAAATTTTAGAATTTTTTACTTTTGTATGCATGTATATGTCTTTTCCCTTGTTTTTCTTCCAAGAGAGTTACTCCCCAGTATTTGCCATTGGTATCAGTTTGGGCGCTTTTTTTTGCCATTAAAAGGGATTTTGAGAGGCTCTAAATTCTGTAGCTTTGATTTAAGCTCTTTGATGGCTTTGATTTGGGAGGATCCCCAACTCATAGGATTTTTCTTTAGCACATTTCTTAGAGGATTAGTATATTTTGAAAGTTTTGGGATAAAATCTCTAAGATAGTTGACGATGCTAAGAAATTATTAAACTTATTTCTTTATGAGATCTTGGTTTGTAAATTTGAGCAATTCTTGTGAAATGTGACGATTTGGTCGGTATTTCCTTTTGTTGATATGCATTCTGAGGAAATCCACATCAGACTTGAATATCTTCATTTTCTTTTCAGAAAGGATAACCCCATATTTTAAGACCAATTCTATAAATTGTTAAAGGAGTTGCACATGGGCTTCTTCATCTGGGCTGAATAAGAAAATATCATCTATATAAATAAGCACCTAGTCCATGATGAGTTGAAAAATTTTTAGCATGGCCTTTTGAAATAGTGATGGGGTTGTTTTAAGCCCAAATAGTAAAACTGTCTAATGATAATGATGATTGAGTATGCCAAAACCTATCTTTAGTCTATCTTCAAGACAAATACCTAATTTTCAAAATCCTACCTTAAGATCAAATTTTGATAAGATTCTTGCATGAGCAAGACTTGAGAAGATTGAGTTTCTATTAGGTAAAGGAAATTTTTCATCAAGAAGAAAATGATTGAGAGGCTGGTAATTGATAATCAATCTTAGTTTGTCTCTAACTTGTTTTGCTTTCTTGTTGACATAGAAGCTTGGCATGCCCATTAGGAGTCTAATGGCTAAATTAGTCTTGCTGTAGCAATTCCTTGCATTCTTTTTTAGCTAACTTTTGGTAGTTTAGATTCATTCTTGAATGGCTTGCTTTAGTGGGATTAATGTCTTCATTAAGCTTGAATAGTAGCTTAATAAAGAATTTTGAGTTCTTCCATAGAGGATTGTTACATTTGAAGAGGAACTCTGAGTGAGAATTAGCAATTGCTTTTTCTCTGAGCAGCTCAACTATTATCTAGTCATGTTCATTTAATTACTGAAGAGAATATAACTTTGGGATTTGTACAAATGGTTTGAAAAAGTATTTATACATGATTTCATCTGGTAGAATCCTAAAATGTTGGCATTCATGATAGATGTCAAATTTGATAATTGTGTCTTTGTCAGGTAATTCTAACCCGAGCACTTGGGTTGTGATAGAACATTGGGGAAAAAATTGGATAGTGATAGGCTTGCTAATCAAATCGATGGTAAAAGTTTGGTTTAAAGCAGTTTTGAAATGCCTTTCTTAAGGTATCCAGTAATCTGAGGGTAATATTTACGGGTTCATCTCTGTTTCTGCTGCTCTTGTGTCAAAAAAGACTATTGTTGTGATCGGTTAACTGTATTTTAAGGGGTATATAAAAATTGGTATAAAAGGTATCGATGGCTTAAGAAGTCTTTGGATTTTCAATTGAGAAGAAAGATCATTTTGGGGTTGTGTCATGAATAAGTTTTCTCTTTTGGTGTTTGAATCAGGAGTGAAAGTTTGGATGGCAAACAAAGTTTTATCTGTGCGTTCTTCTTCAGCTAAAAAGATTGATTCTAGATCATCCTCATCTAGATTGACCCTTGTCGTTTGCTGGATTTCTTAGAACATCTTTGTGCCTTTTTTCTTGTTGATAGGACATTGTTTAGCAAAATGTCCTTGTTGATTGCAGATAAAACACTTTGTTGACTTGGTTTTCCTACCTAGGTCTTCGTAAGATATCTCCACTTAGTTTTGTATCTGGGATGAGAAGGAAATTTTCTAAATATTTTATATTTTTTGAAATGTTTCTTTCTTTTTGTCTTGCAATCATAGTTTTGAGCTTTGTGGCTTTTTACTTGCCATTTTGTTCTTTCAAAAGCTTTGTCTAGCTTTTTGTTTCTTGAAAGATAGTCTTGAACTACCTTTTTTCTGTGACAGATATTTTCAAGGGCAATATGGACTTCTTGTTGTATCTCTTGAGAAGTTAAAGACAGAATTTTTTTTCTTTTGCTGCTGAAAAGCTTTGGTAACTACTGTCTAGATTGGATCTGGAAGTGAGAAAAGAAAAACCTATTTTAAGCTTGTAGGGACATCAAGGTTATAAAACAGTTTCAGCATCTTTTGGAAGTGTTTGTCGAGATCTGCCTTCTTGAAAGAATAGCATTTTCTCTAGAAAAATTCTTTCTTTTGTAAAGTCTTGACATCATCAGAATTTCCAAGAAAGTATGTATGGAGGATCTGGACAACTTGCTCAAAGTCTTGTAAGACTGGAAATTGCATTTGGTTTGTCTAAGGAACAATGTTCCACCAATTTCTCAGTGTTCTTGTAAATTTAGACACGAATTCTATCAAAATAGTATAGTGACTTTCTTTTGACAATTTCCTGGTTTCTAACCATGCATAGAATTCTTGGAATCTTTCTAGCCATTTGGTTGATGGAATGTCATCAATGGTAAATGTCAGTTTCAAAATTGTTGGTACTGCTGACCCATTAAGAATATGAGAAGGTGTAATGTCTTCATCTATGTCCATTTCTTCAACTTTTATTCTTAAGCTGCTTGCCATAAATTGAGGCTTACTGGGCTCTAGCAAGTATTCTTCTTCAAAATATGATTCTTTATCTAAAAAGAATTTTGAAGTCTTAGAAAAGGTCGAAAATGGAGAAGTTTGGTCATGTGGTACTAACTGGGCAAAGAAAATCTTCGGGATTGAATTTTTTGTATATTCTTTAAGAAAAGAAGTCAAAGAATTTTCATTCTTAATCATCATCGTTTTTGGTTCTTCTGATAATTCCCGATCTCTTCTTTGGTGTTGGATTCGTGGACTTTTCTTGTATTGGCATTTTCCCTTGGGCCTCTTCAGATAGCTCATCAGAATCAGATATCTCTTTTAATTATTTTCTTTTTTTCTGTCTCTTTTTGTTTTCTTTTGACCTTTTGAGTTTTTTGTAGAGGTCAAAAAAAGTAACCTCTATAGAGCGAGGTCAGAATTCAATTCATGTTCTGGGTGGTTCTTCTGATGCTAATAAAGCTCGAGCAATTAATTTGAATGGATCATTCTTATATGGTGATAGAATTCTCCTGGTTTCTTGGAGAAGTTTAATTTGGGCCTTAAGTTTTTGAGTTTCTACTTCTTTCTGTTCTTTGTATAGCTAGAATGGAACACCTTATTCTGGAACTTCTTTGGAGACTTGTTTAAGCCTGTTTTAGAGAACTTTGATCATGTCGTTGGGAACTCTGGTTTTTTTATCAACCTTATCTTCCACCTTTTGAATTTTATCCTGGATAATGGTGACTTTTTGATTGATTCCTTTTAATAGGGAGTTTTGAGAAAGAGAATTCGTTGTTTTCTAATTCAGCGTTGCTTTTGCTACACTAATTTTGGTTGGTCTCCCCATTGCATCTACTTGGAGTAGAGTTGGGATTTTAGGTGCGTGTTTAAATTCTTTCTCAGTAAATTCCTCAAGCGGAGTAAAATCATGATCAGAAGAAGGGTTTGAAGGTTAAAACATGCAAACTTAGGGGATTAATGGTGAAACTTGAATTTGTTGAGAACAATTTTGTTTCTGAACCCATTTTTGGATCTTTCTATAGTAGGGTAAGTTGGGTTTCTTGGAATTTCGAGGTGGTTGCTTTTGAGGAGCGGATTTTGGAAGTGAAGGCTTTGGTGCTGCCCATTCTGGAGGAAAATATTTGACCAAATATTGGTGCCTCGCTTTATCTTTTCCTAGAGGTCCGATTGAAAGATCTTTATCTTGGTATCTTTTGTACATTTCTTAGTCAGAGCATCTTGACTTTTTCTTCTTTGGCTTTTTGTCAGACTCTTGGTCCTGTTCATAATCTGCTTTTAGGCTTTCTTCTTGGCATCCTTCACAGCTACAATTAATATCCCAAGGACAATGTCTAATAAGTGGGTCTGTGAAGTGAAAGATTAGACTCCGTTCATGGTCAAAACTCTAGATTAGCTTTTGCTCTAGACTAGGTTCATCTTCTGCTAGGTTGATCATAAACATTGTAGGGAAAATTGGTTGTGTTGATGGTTCTTGACAGGTTAAAAAGATGAAAAAGATGAATGTTTTATAAGAGAACATGGGAAGAATGTTTTATAAGAGTTTTTATGGACTTGACAAGTGAAAAAGATGGCTTTACACAAGTAGAATAAAGATTAGCAAAAGGTAAAAGGAAAGGTTGGGTTTTTTTTTTCTTCTGAAATATAATCGACTTCATATAATAAATCTAATTTGGATATAGATCTTTTAGAAGGACATGGATCTAAAGAGATAGAGGCATTATTTATAACAACAAAATTTTCTGTGGAAAAGGTCATGATTAAAAAATCCTTTTAAGGTTTTATCAGGAGGATATAAGCAACAGATTTAGTAGTCCAGGCTCTAATACCAATAATGAGCAATATTGGACAGAATAAGAGAATAGACTAAATTAAAGAAAGAAATCCAAATAACAAGTATTCTCTTGCCACTAAACATGGCTCTCTTAACCTTTAAAGGTGGCACTGACCTTGTAGTTACAAAAATAACTTTCAATAACCAACACAATTCATAATAACTTATATTAATATACTATATCTTACAATACTATAGTAATATAGTATAACTTACATTAATATAGTAACTTATTAATATACTATATGATAAATTATACTAACATTTAATTAAAAATAAGTCAAATTAATCAATAACCAAATTATAAAATAACAATAACTTATTGTTAACCTTATTTCAATTTAATCTAATCAATCAATTAAGTCAATATCAATAACTAATTAATTATTGAAACAAACAAAATCATTTATTGTCAACAAAAAATTAACAATAAGGTTATACTATTGAATAAATTAAAATTGTAGATCTCATGTTGAAATCCTTAAAAAAAATTATGATATATATGAAAATAAAAAAAAATTATAAAGTAAATTTATATTAATTATAAAATAAACACAATACCAATAATTTCTAAGAAAAATCATAAAATAAATTAAAAAAGTTAAAATTACATAAACTTATGTTAACGGTTAAATCGGTTAAGAAAAACATTTAATCGGTTCAGTTAAAAATTTAGAAAAAATCAGTTAAGTCAGATTGATTAGATTTTCTGACTGAATTAACCCACTTAATTTATTTTCCTTTTCTTGCTTTTATCAAATATGTAAAAATCGGCCAAAATAGACACCACGTCACCAAATCCAATTTTATTTAGATCCGGTGCTACACTTTCCATCAGAAACTGATTCGGATCCCATTGGCCAACTCAAATCTGGCCAACACTTAAAAAGTCAAACACACTGATAATGCTCAATTCTGAGCATCCAACGGCTTTAATCCTGATACCGTTGTATAATAAAAAAACAATCATCACACCGAATTATCAAGTCGCTGTTAGTCAATTTTCACATATCTGTCTAAAACCAAACAGATATTTTCCTCTTTTTCTCAGTCGGAGCAATTTATATCCAAACAACGGCTAAGCTGAAGCTTTCATCGCCCATCATTGTTCGGAACAGTAAAAATCGGCGACTTCGAATTCGAGGTAATGGCGATTTCTGTCTCTGCACCAACTCTTCCTGCGCTTAATCCCCAAAACTCAACTAAATTGTCCTGTTACGACTATTCATCGAAACTATCATTCTCTTCTTCTCTTCAATTTCCTCTTCGGTCTCACCCGATTCGAATCGGTAATAAGGCGATTTCTTCTTCCTCGCTGCCTCGGCACCGTCCTTTGGTGGTACAGCTCTTTAAAACCTCATTTCCTTTTTAAAAGGAACCTCCTTTGAGTTGAAACATTACTCTTAAACTAATTTATATTATCAGAGCTTTTAGGTTTAGCGAAATGTTAGTGAAATTGTTTGTTCGTAGCATTTTATTCGATTTAATTAATGTTTTTGATAATGTGTATGTCTCAATTTGGGTTACCTTAAAATAGGTTGAAGCAAAGAAGCAAACATTTAATTCCTTTGATGACTTGTTAGCGAGTTCCGACAAGCCTGTTTTGGTTGACTTCTATGCTACCTGGTAACTATTACTTTGACTTGGATGTTAACCCTATTTTGTGAATATTTAGAATTGCTCAATTGGTTAAATTATGGTTTTAATTTTTGGGAATTCAGATCCTTTCTTTTTTCAAGGCTTGAAATTCTAGGAAATGGCTGTTTTTGTAGGTGTGGACCTTGTCAATTCATGGTTTCAATCCTCAATGAAGTGAGTACTGCTCTGAAAGATAAGATTCAGGTCGTGAAAATTGACACTGAGAAGTACCCTAGCATTGCTGGTAAATACAGAATAGAGGCATTGCCGACTTTCATCATATTTAAGGATGGGAAGCCATTTGATCGTTTTGTAAGTTTATTTAGTAGCTCAATTTTTGCTTGAATGCTCACTCTTTACACCTGTGTTTATGCTTACGAAAGTGCAAAAGTATTTTATGAGGCCTTCATAAAAGATTGGTGTCAGTTCATCTTGGCATACAGGGCATGGATTAATACATTGAGTCCTCATAAATTGTTTGGACTAATATGTTCTTTTCAAGGTAGACCTGACTGTTTAAGGTTTCTCGTTTCCTTTCTTCTTAGTCTTTTTGGTATCAGTAGAGCGTTCATGTGTTGCTCGTAATAGGACGTTCCTTTCGTATCTGAATAGTTGTTCTTCATGCCCTTATGCTATTATTAGACTTCATCAGTGATATGTGCATGTTTCAATTGCTGAACTCTATTTCATCTTCAAATTAATTTTTGTTATTTCTTAATTCATGTGCAGTTGGTCTACCTTTTAAGTTTGGATTTTTTTTCTTAATACTTTTAATTTCATTTATTTTCAGGAGGGTGCCCTCACTGCTGATCTGCTTATTCAACGCATTGAAAATTCATTAAGTGTTAAGCAATAGCTGTGGTGAGCCTTTGATATGTTCCTACAATCTTTTTTCCCCTTCACCATCTGCATGCTAAGAAACATCCTTTACGATATATCTCTGTGCCACCTTTTCACTAATGTTTATTTTCAGCAGGTTCAACCATCTTCTGTAACTGAACTGTTTGATTGGAGTAATAAACATACAGGAGATTGAGACAGCTTTCATGTCCGTGCTTTAGATATTTCTTGATATAAATTATTTTGTATGTGCAGATGAATTTTGTCACTGTTTCCAAGGAATTTGATGATATAGAAAGACATTGTATGCTCTGAGATTGCCCAATGGTTGCATTTATCCAAAGGGCATCTCGTTTTGGTTGATGGTAGAATACATTTATTGAACTTAGCATCAATGTACTGTTGACTTGGATCCTCTATTCGGCACCAGAGTCTACTTTTGTTGACATGATAACAAATCTTTGTAATCTTTTAGACTATCAGGCACCTCATGTTGATCAAACTGGCATAGATCTTTTTAGTGTAGCATGGTTTTGTTTCTTCATTAGCATTCAACCCAAGGTGGTGATTTCAATGCATACGGAATCTTCTTTCACATATAGTTTTTAATTTGGGAAAAGATGATTTTGAATCAAACTCTTTGACTTATCATTTGTGATTGAGTTAATTAATACACATACTTTTATCATTGAATCAAATACTTGATATTTAGACATAAATATTGACATTAGTTTTTCCAAGATAAATAAACAAAACCATAAGTTTAAAACATATCTCGTCCGTGACTGCCGTGTTGAAGTACTAATTACATAGTGGAGGCTGAGAGTCCCATTCCTTGGAATTTGGATAAACCATTAACCTATTGGCAGAGTGGCATTTACTATGTCCATGACTGGAGTGGGAGGGAAACAAGAGGAAATGGAAATGAGAGCAAAGCAAGACTTGGACTATGGACAAGACATAACCCCACCCATTCTTCCTCTTTCCTCTTCCCTCTACGATTCTTTCCTCTCTTCCCATTGCTCCTCTTGCTTCTCCCCTCTCCCCCCTACCTTCCCCCATATTCCCCGCCATGTCCCTCTCTATTGCTCCCCCACCTGCTCCTCCTCCCACTCCCCTCTCCATTCCTCCAGCGCCGAATCGCTCCTCCCCCCCACCTGTCCCGACTCCTCCGACCTGCGCACAGCTCTCCGCCTCCTCCAATCCCTCCCCTCCACGCCTCCCCACCTCCACCGCATTGACGGCCTCCTCACCAACCATCATATGCTGACGTCGTCATCTCCCGAAGTCGCAGCCAAAATTCGGCAGGGAGCTATAGCCATGGCCGCCGCGAGGAAATCACGAAACAGAGATAACGAAGGACAAAGCGACGGCTTTTTACTGGAAGAGGCCGTCTTAAGCTTAGTCATAACAAACGCCGTGGAAGTACAAGACAAGAGTGGGCGTTCTCTAGGGATCGCCGTATACGATCTGAGTTTCTCTTGGATCAATCACAGCTGTTCTCCCAACGCTTGTTACCGATTCTCAATCTCGTCCCCCCATGCGACGTTGTCGTTTCGGGAGGATTCCAGTTCCACGCTAAGAATCGTTCCTAGCGTTTTAGGGGAAGAGTGTGATGCTTGTAGCTGTGTTGAGCACACAAAAGGTTGCTCTTTCTACTAATTTTTACTGCACACACTTATTTTTTTTCGAATTTTTGTTGATGTGGATGAAATTCTGTTACAAATCCGTTTTTGATTTTGTTGTTTGCTTTTATACAGGGAATAAGGGATACGAATTAGGTCCTAAGATTATAGTGCGGAGTATTAAGAGGATTAGAAAGGGGGAGGAAGTTTGTGTTTCATACACTGATTTGCTGCAACCGAAGGTGCTTTGTTATTTTCTAATACAGTAATCTACATGTTGATTTCATCATCAGGGCTTGATTATGTGAAATGCGAAATGAACATGTGCAATGTAGTTAGTTTGGTTTCATAATTCAATTGAATCCTGTCGCTTTTATGTTGGAAGAATGTGAGCATTTGATTGCAAAATCCATAGCTTAAGAAATTAGGATGTTGAACATGTTTACTTAAAGGCTAATGAGGATTGTTCTTGAATGGTGGAAAACTTGTCATAGATTGGGATAAAATACTCGTTTATAGTGAATACTTAAACCAGTTAAAATTAATCTACAGTTCTACGGTATGGGATTTACCGATTTACTGGTTTTATTATAAATTTTTCTTTTGGTTTAATAGCTTTGAATGGGAAAAGTCATTACCTTTATTTCAAGTACTTCACACCCAAATTTTACCTTTACTGTATCAAAGAAAATATCTTAAATAATTTTAGGCCATTCAAAGATGGAAATTACTGGAATGAATGGAGTAATTAAATGGTTGGGCTAAACAAGATATCTATTATAAATCCAGCTAATGTCTTAATCATCCTTAAGCTCAGTTTGAGCACCTTCGGTGGTCTCAAAACCAATAGAAACCTTTTCATCACCTACACTCAAGTTAAAGTTTAGGGCAAGGAAGAAAAGAAGTCAAAAGATTGCTGGGTGGCTATGTTGTTGTCCCTCATGTTCTGTGTTCTAGTTCTAATTTTCTTGTTTCACTTCCTTTTTTTAGGCAATGAGGCAATCGGAGTTGTGGTCTAAGTATCAATTTACCTGTTCTTGTAGCCGATGTAGTGCATCACCTACAACCTATGTTGATCGTGCTTTAGAGGTTAGAAACTGCATAAGCGTTCTCTTTAATCAAAGTATTTTCTTTGCTGTTGAACATGTGAGTCTTGTTAAATTCAGCTTCAAAGCTCATAATGGATCAAGAACTTTTTTTTCTATCTCTTTAGAACATGTATTCAGTTGTCTCCTTATATAGCATTTTGTTTCTTTTGGCTTTCTACACACTAGGAGGGTTGGTTGGATCCACATTTTTTTGGTTAGGACATACATGATCTTCCCTTATTGGAACTTGACACTTCCTTTAGCTTGAATCTGTTAAAAAGATTTATCTCTTAAGCTACCCCTTACAGATAGGTGATTCACATCGAAATGCTCATTCATGAGCTTCATGCTTATGGGACAAAAGATTATTTGGTATTTTATACTTATTCTGTAGAAAGACATTCTCCCTTTTCTTTTTGCTCTTGTTTAGCAGTGAACCCATTGTAACTGTGGTATAGCAATTTACATCTGTTAATTTCGAGTTCTATATTTGCATCATTATCTTTTTGAGATGCATGAATTCTATAAACAAGAATTTTAAAGAATCATCTGCACTTACTTTCAGGAAATTTCTACTTGCAATCTCAGCTTTTCAAGCTCAAGCTTCGATCACAACCTTTATAGGGATGAGGCATCTAAAAGGGTGTACAGTTACATGGATGAAACTATAACTGAGGTTTTGTCCGATGGTGATCCTGAATCTTGCTGTGAGAAGCTTGAGAGCATACTAAATCTAGGTCTTCACATTGAACAAGTAGAAAGCAAGGATGGAAAATCACTGCTAAATTTCAAGTTGCATCCTTTTCACCATCTTGCTCTTAATGCTTACACAACTCTCACTTCTGCATATAGAATCTGTTCGAGTGACTTATTGGCCCTCCATCCAGACGTAGATGAATGTCAATTGAAAGCATTTGACATGAATAGGACCAGTGCAGCTTACTCTTTGTTGCTGGCAGGTGCAACTCACCGTCTGTTTTGCTCAGAATCTTCTTTGATTGCATCTGCTGCAAATTTCTGGACAAATGCAGGGGAATCTTTAGTAACCCTTGCTAGAAGCTCTCTGTGGAACTTGTTTGTGAAGTGGGGCTTTCCTATCTCAGAAGTGTCTACAATTGCAAAGCATAAATGCTCCAAGTGCTCATTGATGGACATCTTTGATACCAAATCAATCCTTAGCCAAGCACAGAGAGTGAATTTCGAGAATATATCTAGCGACTTTCTTGATTGTGTGAGCAACATGACAGCAAAGATTTGGAGGTTTCTGGTTCGTGGTTGTCATTACTTGGAAGTATTTGAAGATCCTTTTGATTTCGGATGGCTTGTACATACATGGGATTTTCATGCTCGTGCGAACCGCAATGATGAGGATTCCAAATTTATAACAGAGGGTAGTATTTATAAACATCAGGCACAATGGTATACTAACGAAAGAAGGATACACGTGTACGAGGTTGGTATCCATTGCTTACTGTATGGAGGAATTTTAGCACACATTTGCTATGGACAGAATTCCCAATTAAGCACTCATGTTTTGAGCATTTTGTATAATGTAGAGAGCGTTGTACATTGATTCAGGAAACAAATTAAATTGTGAATACAAGCAAATTAGGCATGCAAATGTGTGTGAAAAATAAATCTTAATGTTATGTTTTCAGTAATTTAAATTTTTTTATGGCAAAGTGACTCATGCAAGCATATAAATACAATAGAGTGTTGCAGACATTTGATGCAAGCCCCTCAACCATATTTCTTTATATTTGTTTTAACATCCATTAAATTGCAATAATATCTTGGGCTTTGAAGTAAAACCAGTTTACCTTCTAAACTTTAAAATTCGACACTTAACTATCCGTGTATTATTTCCATTACTTTTCTACTTAACACTAATAATTTTATTTTCAAGAATTTTTTTAATTTTTATTATTATATTAATTTAATAAAATAAAGGGTATTTTAATCATTTTATTCTTAACGATATCAAGAAAATTCTAACGGAAATAGAAATACAGGTGTCAAATTTATTTTAAACATGAGGAGTTAAATTTATTTTGCCTAAAATCATAAGGTACTTTTTATTATTTACACAAAAATTTAAAACACAGAAAACGTATACGTAGTTTACCGGCTGAGGTGTGGGCTCGGATGGAAGGGTTGTGGAATGTGGAATTGGGAAATTGTTAGTGGGCTTTATCAACAAACCAGTTCAAATATATATATATATATATATATATATATATATATATATATATATATTATTTTTGAGTTAAATATCTAAATAAATCTCTGAACTATGTCAAAAAAATTAATTCAGATCTTATTTTTTTATTATATTCAAATAAACTCTAAGCGCCTCTCTTTAACCGTTGACTAACTTCCATTAATCAATAGTACATGTGAAACTTTTATACCATATTATCTACCACGTGACAGATGATGTGATATTAAATATTGTTGATTAAGATTGAGTAAATAAGTAAAAAAGTAAACACATAAATCTTAATCAACAATATTTAATGCCACGTCATCTGCCTCGTGACGGATGATATGGAATAACAGTGCCACATATATCGTTAACTAATGGAAGTTAGTTAACGGTTAGGATGAGGGGCTTATTTGATCCGAAATAAAAGTTTAAAGACTTATTTGAATGCAATAAAAGGATAGAACCTGAATTGATTTTTTTGACATAATTCATAGATTTATTTAGATATTTAACTTTATATATATATATATATATATATATATATATATATATATCTCTTACAATTATTATATTAAATAACGTTCATGAATTATTCAGAATTTACCAAAATATTACGTGTGGGCTTTGAAAAAGGGGCTAAAATTCGTTCAACAAGCCTATCCTCCTTACTATATCTCTTACCATTATTGTATTATAACCAACAAATCACAAGTAACAACGTGATCCATCATTTTCAGCATTCATACTCATTTAAATCATACACCTCCTTCCCACCATCTCCTATATTATTATATCTTTTATTTCTCTTTCCTTCATTTCAGTCCATCATGCCTGGGCCTCTAAACTTAAGCTGATACCTAGTTTCTTGGCAACACCAATGCTTCTAACTTCTTTATTTGCTTCACCAGATCCGATCCCTGTTTCATTACGTCGACCACATCTTCAACGATCGATCAGTCAAAAAGAGAGAATAAACAATTATATTAAAATTTTAATTATAAATTATAAATATTTTATATTTTAAAATAAAATAAATAATCATATTAATAATTTTAATAAATTATCAAAAAAGCTAAAAAATCACAAATAAATCAACAGTAGAGTTTAGGATTATATGTCAACAGCAGAGTTACGTAATTTGTCTTTTATTTTTCTTTTTTTTTTTTTTGCTCATGTTTTTTTACTAAAAATAAATCAATGCTTAAATACATATACCATTTTCTAATTTCTAAGTCAAAAAGTATAATAATATTATACCGATTACCCAATTAATATTGCTTTTACTGAAATTGATAATGGTATTTAACTATTTATGAATTAAAATGAGTGAGCGGAATATTATCCCCTTGCCTTGCCGACAGAAGATGTATCTCTCAACTGCCATTCAGCACTACCATTATCCATCTGTTGGACCAATTTCAGCCTTAACTTTATGGACCAACCCTTTTCCTTTAAAAATAGGATTAAAATCTTCTGTCACATCAATTAATTAATTAAATTTGCAACGTTTCTGGCTCAGCATCAATTTCTACACATGCCACGTTTATGGATTATAAATAGAAATAGTTTTGTTTCTTATGCCACGTGGGTCACCTAATTTTAGGGTCCCGTGTCATCATGTTATCCCTTCTTCCATTAATCTTTCTTGAAATGTTACAGTATTAGTTGATCACTTCTTGCTCATACCTTCCTTAGATATTCCGTCAATAACAAGGATTAGTAAATTCTAAAAGGAGAGCCAAGTCAATTAATAATAATAACAAAAAATAATAGAAAATGAAAAAATAATAAAATATTGATTGAAACTTTTCAGCATAATATTAAAAAAAAACCCTTAAACTATTTAAAAAAATTTAAATATATTTTTATTTTATTATTAAGTTCAATCAAGCTCAAATATTTTTATTTTGAGTCAAATAAGCCCTTATAAATAATAATTGACTAATTATCGTAGATGAAAATATCATTTATCATTTTATACCTAAATGATACTAATGTGGAATATAAAAAATATCAAATAGTCATGTTATCATGCAATATTACCATGTCACATCATCAAAAATTATAACATTTTAATATGTCATGTCATTATAAATTATGACGTGTCAACATGTCATATTCAGTGCCATGTACTATAAAATGATAAGTGGCATTTTCATCAAGTTTGTCATTAGTCATAAGAGTTTATTTGATTTAAAATAAAAATATAAAAATTTAATTAAACGAAACAAAATAATAACAACTTATTTAAATTTTTTAAATAACTTAACAACTTTTTAAAGTATCATACAAATCTAAAAGTAAAACCTACCATGATCCATTGAAAGTCATGTATCCCCACCGTCCATCAATCGACAATCACCAAAACATTTATTGTGCAAGCCAGGTCATGGAAGCCATAATCGCCTAATTTTGGGTACCATCACTTATATATACACCCCTATCATACAACATCCTTCCATCGCATCCCAATCCACCTTAATTAGCATCACATTGCCATATTTCCTTCTGCTCTCTTTTTTAAGCATACTCAACCAACCACCACTCCAAAATGGCTGAGGAGAAGCAACACCACCACCTCTTCCACCACCACAAGGAGGATGAAAAGCCTGTTGACACCTCTGTCTACTCTGAAACTGCTTACTCTGGTGATATCTCGGCTGGTTATGGAGCTGGCCTGGCTGAAACGGGAGTGGATTACAAGAAGGAAATGGAAGTGGATTACAAGAAGGAAGAAAAGCACCACAAGCACCTCGAGCACGCTGGGGAGCTAGGGGCTGCCGCAGCTGGTGCTTTTGCACTGGTAATGTTTTCTCACGAGTTCATGTTCTCATCACTTAATTAATTAAGTTATGCTTAATTAGCAGTAACATCTAACCCTTTTATAGAGCACCTTCTCTTTGTTATTGGGGTGTTAGTACGTACAAAAATATAACCCTTTTCATGGCTTTTGGTCAATCAATTAATAATAGTTACAATTTTATATGTATACTTCAGCATGAGAAGCACAAGGCAAAGAAAGATCCGGAGCATGCCCACAGGCACAAGATAGAAGAGGAAATGGCAGCAGCCGCAGCAGTGGGAGCCGGGGGGTTTGCATTCCACGAGCATCATGAGAAGAAAGAAACAAAGAAAGAAGAGGAGGAGGCTCATGGAAAGAGGCACCATCACCTCTTCTGATTTACTGATACTTTCCTTCTTCTTTACGTCATTCCGTGTGTTGTGTTTGTCACCAGTGAGCAACTACACTTAATAAACACTGTTGGAGTGGGCTTCGTCTATGTATTGTAATCGCTTTCTGCAGTCATTGTGTGTCCCTATTAGATCATGGTGTCGGCCTTTCTCAGTCTCTATCTGTTTATAATAATATTTTCGGCCGTGTTTTTGCGATTTTTTTCACTACTACGGAATCTTCTGTAAGGTATATTATCTAATTAAGTTTCTTCTTTTTTACTTAATTTATGACTTTATTTGCCTTATTATCCAATGGCTTATTTTATTAAAATAATCGTAATCCAAGTACTTGATCACGTTCATAGCTTCAAAAGTCAATCTTTCTATTTTTGTGTGTGAGAGAGAGACTTTGAAATTGAATCATTCGTATATGTGAACTATTGATTGATTAATAATAAGAATTTATATAAATTTTTATTAATTCCTAAAGGTTACTTTTTTTTTATTTTAGAAATGGAAATTTTGAATCTAACTTTTTTAATAGAAAGAAGTATGCACCAATTATTCAATTTAATGCTCGAACATATTTTATAGATGTAATACTTATAAAAACTCTTAAATTATTTAAGAAACTTTAAATAAGTTATTATTCTTTTATTACGTTCAATCATACTCTTATATTTTTATTTTGAACCAAATAAATTTTTATAACTAATAATTGACTAACGGTTATTTGTCAAAATGTTTCTCATCATTTTATGAAACATAACATATCGACATGTTCTATTATAGGACTAATTCATTTTCACATCAACTTCACGTGAACATTAATCAACCACTAATCATAAAGATCTATTGGTTCAAAATAAAAGTATAATGATTTAATTAAACGTAATAAAAAAAATAAACCTTTAAAAAAAAAATTTAAATAGTTTAGAAGTTTTTTCAAATATTATAACTTTTTTATATATATTTACATTCACCTACTTTTAACTACATTTTGTCATGTTTAATTTAATTTAGATATAATAATTCGGATAATGCAAGTCCTACTTCAATGGAAACTAACAATCTCATAATTTCTTAATGATTTGAAGCTTTTACATTTGGATATATTGAATGCTAATAGTTTAATCAGAAGAATTCTCATACATTGATTTAAAATTAATCTAATTTTTCATTGTTTCATAAGTTTTTTATATCATTTATATTTGGTTAATCCAACTATTAATTAGATTTCATCACGTAGATGATTTATGCCAAATTTCAAATTAATTTAAAATGTCTGATTAATTATTTGATACCATAAAATTTAAATTGTTAAATATATATTAAAAAAGACAATGCTCTTGATTGATATAATAAAAATATTGAATTAACTTGAAACTTCATGTATAAGATGAGCATCAATAGATTGTTAAATTCAGTGATCGATATGTCATACATAAGACTATAAACCAAAATAAGTTTTAGACTATTATAATTTGATACTTCTCTTAACCCTATATGTATTATCAATGGATAACTATCAAAATCGTACAATAACTCTCCATTAATGTAAGGAGTGATTAGTGGAATTCGTTTTCCCTTGTGAAGTAATGAGGTAAAATTATAACCACGAAGAAATTGTGGACCTCAGATGTTCAGTTTCACCTAACTTTTTGGTTGTCCCGAGGCTGACCTGCCCTTCCAATTAACGGAGATTTGTGCAAATGCCAATTACTGAATTAGATTAGATGTTTGGACCTTGAAACCCCACTAAACTCAGTGCTATCAGATATCTTCTGATTACGCCATATTCACTAGCTATAATAAGACAGTTAACTTGGTGCTGCATATATTATATATATATAATGGCTCCAAATATTACTATTTACAGCATGTTTGGTTCATAGAATAGCTAAGCTATTCTCTGTCTATTTCTATGTTTTTTTTTTACCTCGCTTGCTAAGCAATTATCACAAAGAATAGCTATTCTTTAGTATTAGCTATTCTACAGAAATGATTAAAACTCAAGTTTAACTACACCCAAGCTCCCCCATGGTATTTGCTATTTCATAATTGAAGAAATAGTTTTCAAATTTGATAAAACTAAAATACTCCTTATAACTATGAAAGATTACAATCCTATACATATAAATATTTTTTCTTCTTCTCATTTTCCCATCTTCTTTCTCTGTTTTCTCACATTCTTGGCTCTCTCATTCTCTCTCTAACTTGCACTCATCACCGAAAATGACATTGGTAGTGACGGACGACGGCAACGACAGTGGTTCCATGATCGAATATGGTAAAAAAACGTCGATTTAGTCCTTTCTAGCAAGATTCAACCGAGCAGTTACCGGATCTGGGATCCACGACCTAATCTGGCCCAGGAAGCACCGAATTTGGCACTCCACAGCCAGATCTGATCGCGAAAAGTGCCAATCTAGCGCCCTAGTGGCTAGATCTAGCCATATCTTGCAACAGATCGGCATTTCATTACACCAGTCACATTTTCGGTGGTCGGACCATAGAGAAGAAGAAAGAAAAAAGAGAAAAAAAGAAAAAAAATTAAAATAAAAAAAGTTAAAAATGTATTTATAAATGATAAAATATTAATATTTTAATCATAATAATGTTTAAATTATAAATAAAATATTAATTTTTTAACATATTAATGTTTATCTTACTAAATTATTAATATATTAAATTTTTAATGAAGAATAAATAAAAAATGGAAAATGAAAATAGAGAAAAAATAAAAAATTATACTAATATTTTAGTAATAAACTATTAAATTTTAAAATTTTAAAATATTAATGAAATAAAAATTAAATAATTAAAAAAATTTGCTTATATTTGTCTTTTGGTATAAATTTTACTAAATTATATAAAGGGTATTTTTGTTGTTTTAAAAAATAAATATTATTATAATAAAAAGTTTAGTTTTTAATTACATATTATAAAAATTAATAATTTAAATTTGGAAATTACTTAAAAATACTAATATTTTAATCATAAGAATATTAAATTATAAATAAAATATTAGTATTTAAAATATTAATTATTAAATTATAATAAAATATTAATATTTAAATTATTAATTATTAATAGTTTAATTAAATTATAAATTATGAATGTTTAAAAAATAGAATAAAAATTAATAATCATATATATAATAAAAGGTATTTTTATCTTTTTATTTTTTATTCCTTTCTTATTCCAAAGTTATTGTTACTAACCAAACACTGTAATAAGTCATAATAATTATTTTTGTCTTATTCCATTCGTCATACCAAACTACGTAATAATTATTCTATTTTATTCTCACGTAATAACTATTCTATTATATTTCTGTCTATTCCGTGAACCAAAAATATCCTTAAAGTTTGATTTTTTGCTATCGGCTTAGATTGTATACATATTGTCTGTGCATCACTCTATCATCAAACCCTTTGCTTCCAAGATTTCAACCTAAAAGTTTTAAAGTCCAACAATGGTGATCAGTTTGGCAAACTTTCTAGAGTTCACATGCTTCATATTTTAACTATAGTAGATACACATATAGTGGCAGTGTCAGAATTTCATATTTGGGGGGACGAAAATGAAAAATTCAATGTTTATGAGGTGAAATTATAAATTTTTTTCAAAAACAGAAAGCAAAATTATAAAATTTAAAAAAAAAATAGGGGAGGTGGAAGCCCTATTCGCCCCTTCCCTCTACCTTTGTACACACACACACACACACACACACACATTCACACACACATATAAAAGCGTATCTTTTCACAAAATAAGCTTGTAATTTCACTGCATTTTTTAATTAAGAATAATCTCATGTATTGCATTTTGGTTAAATATAGTACTGAGGTTTAGTAAACTCAGGAGTATGCAATTAGGAAGGGTAATCCCTTTTATTCTATTTTCATTTCTCATTTTTATTAAAATCTAAACATAAGACCTCTAGAGGGGACCTTGACGCTAGCTAGCTGATTAAGATCATGTGGTCAATTTTCTTTTAAGTTGACAAGAAGAAAGGAAAGTTGTTCGAATTGAGGGGATCTTGAGCATTTATACGAGGTTACCATTAGTCTTTCGAACCTTTTTTTTCAATCAATTAAGGAATTCCATTTTCTATTATTGGGCTAATTTTTGCGCCAAAATAATTAAACAATGTTCTACTAGAATCTATAATCATTCAAATTCTATATTCTCAATTAATTAATTTACTAATTTATGTGATCAGTCCATTGTGACATAACATGTCACATGTCAATAAACACGATTAAAATTCATATAACGTTTGAAAAAATTCTTGAATTATTTTAAAAAAACTCAAATAAATCTTTATTCTTCTATTACATTAAATGATGTTTATATATTTTTATTTTTGATCAAAGAATCCTTTATAATTAATAGTTAACTAATTATTATTAATCAAAATACCACCTATCATTTTATGCACACGACCCGTTGACATGGCACTAACATGAAAAGTGAAAATGTCATATGATTATATCACGTATTATATCTATTATGATATGTCAACATACTATGTCAACATTATGTGGTATAGAATAATAAGTGATATTTTTACTAACAACCATTAATTATAAAAGTTTGTTAGTTCAAAATAAAAATATAAAACTTGATTGAATGCAAGAAAAGAATAAAAATTTATTTAAATTTTTTTAAATAATTAAAAAAAATTAAAATATTAAAATTCTTATCCAAATCATAATTTTTTATAAATTTGAACATAAGTTATACTCTTGTTAAGTTCTAAGATTTAACTACCCTATTATTTATAAACACTGTGTGAATCTTCTTTATAAAAAATATTAAACCACCATGATCGGAGATTTGTTTCATATGACCACGGCACTATTCTTTTTGTAAAAATTATATAGCTTATCGTTGCTATGTTCTTTATTGAATAAGGTTTAAATTGGTCCATATGCACTTTTGTTTGATTTCAGAATTAGTCCTTGAATTATCATTATTAATATGAGACATAATATCTAAAACAATTCCTAAACTATTTAAGAAAATTCAAATAAACCTTTTTACTTTTATTGTATTCAATCAAACTCTTCTCTTTTTATTTTGAGCCAAATAAGTCTTTATATTTTTATTTTAAGTCAAATAAGCTCTTATAACTAATAATTGATTCAGTCAACATATTATTTGTCACTTTATACCATGTTGCACTGACATGACATGTTAACATATTATAATTTATGATAATGTGGTATGTAGACATATTATAATTGATGATAATATGATATGTTAATTTAATATCATAATATAACCACATGACATTTTTCACTCTCCATATAAATGTCATGTCAACATCATGTAAATATAAAATGACAAAGTAACATTTTGACTAATGACAATTAATCAATCATTAGTTATAGGGCTAATTTGATCGAAAATAAAAGTACATGAGCTTGATTGAACATAATAAAAGAATAATGGCTTATTTGAATTTTCCTAAATAGTTTAGAAGCTTTTTTAAGCATTATGCCTTAGTATTAAGGACTTCAATTTGTAAATTTATCAATAACCTTTATAAAATAGACATAATACTTAAAAGGCATAATGCTTAAATAAGCTCCTAAACTATTTAAGAAAATTCAAATAAGCATATTTTTTTATTGTGTTCAATTAAGCTCCTGTTCTATTATTTTAAGTCAAATAAGTCCTTAGAGCTAATGATTGATTAATTGCCATTAGTTAAAATGAATCAGCATGAAATACCCCATACTTTGATATAGTGATAAATAAAGTTGATCGAATGCAAATTGAGGTCAATTAAAATATTTAAAAGTGATAAAAGACGAAAGGAGTAGTTTAGGATAAAATATTTCGCAAGTGAGAAAATAATAATAAAATAATAATAATTTTATCGGAGGAGAATTTGTGAGATAAAAGACAATTCAGAAGTCAAGTGAGGCATAATAAGGTATTTCAAGTACCAAGGAGACAAGATAAATTTTTTAAAATATTAATATTTAGCCGGATGTCGAAATCAATCAAGAAGAAGGATCATATGGTGGATCCAAGTGGGGGAGAAGATGACAAGCCCGACTCTACAAAAATATTTGTCATGACATACATGTGGTGGATAGCATGTTTACATGCTAAGAGAGTCTTGAAAAATTTACAAAAGTCAGTATTGTACCTAGAGGTACAATAAAGTTGATTTAAGCCTCGAACTAGATCAAATAGAGAATTTACGATGAAATTAAGAATTTTAAAGTCCCAGAATGGTTTAATATGGTGATTCAGAGTTTGAGGATCAATTTGGAGTCAAACCGAAATTTTCGCTATCTAGGGGAAAAATGGTCATTTGCCACCTGGGGACAAAATGGAAATTTTTAGAAAAGATTTTTGGCCCCATTTGACTTATTGGAGTAAGATTTGAGGTTTAGAAGTGAAAAATTTTAATTTCGGTATAATTTGGAGTAAAATGGTAAAATGGTAATTTTGCCACGCAGAATCAAAAATTTAATTTTTGAAAGGATTTTGATCAAATTTAATTATTTGGAGTGTGAAATGAGTATGAGGAGTGCAAATTATGCATTATGGCAAATTTTCAATTTTTGGGGTAAAAATGTAATTTTTGAAAAGTTCGGGGGCAAAAGTGTAATTTTGAAAAATTTACGTCACCAAAACTTTGGAAAAATCTGGAAATTTCACTTAAGACTTGGATAAGTCAAAGGGAATGCATGGTGGAAAAAGTAGGACAAGTGGATGGCTAGAAAAAAAATGAATTAATAAAATATTTAAAATATGAATAAAATAATATTATTTCATTAAACAATAAAAAGGCATAAAAAAAATCAGCCCACCCATTCTTCTTCTTCAACATTCGGCCAAGCAAGAAACAAGAGAGAGAAACGAGAAAATAAAACCCTAGCCAAGAAATTTAAAGGGAAAATAAGTGGAAATTCAAAAATCAAGTGAAAAAAAGGTAACATTTCTTAAATTTGTCTTGTGCTTTACCTTTCCCATACATTTCCCATCATTTTTCATGGTTGAATCATGTGATTTGAGGATGATTTCAATTCTGGTCATATGGGTTTAGAGAGAGAAAGTTGTTAGATAAATTTGATTTTGAGCTATGTTAGTGTTTAGTGTTAGTGGAGCATGTTTATGAGTAAAACAACAAGAAAAATATTTATCTTCTCCATGAATTTTCCTAGGCCGAATCTAGCCAATGGTATGTGAGGATGAGGTTGACTTTATTTTAAGAGAATTGGGTGGAAAAATGATGAATTATGAGGTTGAAAATTAAATGGAAATTTTCAGTGCAATAAATTGAAATTTTTACCCACTAGGGGTAAAAGCGTAATTTATAGTCTGAACTGATAAATTGGACCAAATTCACAGTCATTGAGGTATTGTGGATATAATTGGATAATTGAAATTGAAATGGATGAAATTGGAGTCGAATTGGGGATTTTAGGATTTTACACCGTGTATAGGCGAGTTAGGTCGGACACCGCAATTAAGCGATTGTTTAAATATTTCAAATCCTATCTAGTGCATATGCATGGATAAGAGCCTGAAATAATTTATGATAAATTGACACAATTTATTGAATTTTGTGTCATAGATTATGGATAGGTGGTGAGTCAATTGTTTCGGGTAATAGACTGCACCCGAGGGCGAAAGATAGGAGTATTTCTACTCCTAATACTGTGAGTAAACTTATTATCATCTTAATTATCTAGAGTAGTTTTATACAACTGTGTGATTTTATGGAAAATGGGTTTAAATGGTAAATTACTATGTTTTAAGAGAAATTGTAATTTTATAAAATGATTTTATAAATTTTCTAGAAAATCGAATATTGGTTTTGAAAATAGAGTAATTGGAGACTGCTAGTTTGTGTTGCAAATTTATGGTTTTGAATTGAATGACTTATGACAATAAATGAGCATGAATGGCTAAATTGATTTTGGTGTTAGAATTATTTATACTGTGTATTCAGCCTTGAGAGGCTAGGTTGCGATAAATTGCCATGTCATGCTAGAATGAATTTTATTGATTGGTGGATTATATATTAATTATTTACTGCAGAGGGGGTTCCGTGGATCAGCCTATTAGAGGGGCACGGTAAACTCCATTATATTATTACCTCGAACGGAGAGGCGCGTAGGGTATCTCCTGGGGTATAGCTTAGGGTTCACTTCACGCCAAACCACCACGTGAAGGGGAACTCAGCCAACGCCAAGGAACGGCTGTATTTTCTCAAACTAAAAATATATTTTAAGTGTATACGAAATTTTAACAGCCTTGGCGGACTCGGTTGGATGCCATGCGCAAGGTATCACTGAGTATGAGTTTTGGCACGAGCCAAAGTTTTAAGAAATTCATAAGCCAAGTTGATTACTCGATTTATATGGATTGATTTTATTTGGTTGAAATGAACTGAAAGGTAATGAAATTACAGTATGATGACTTGTTTTAATTGTCTCCATTTACTCGGCTTTAGATACTTTAGATGGTATCTGTTTACTCACTGGGATTATAAAATCTCACCCCTTCTTTCTATACATTTTTCAGGCTCAGGATAGTTTGTAGATAGTCGAGTAAGACGAGAACTAAGCTCGGAACTGCATTATAGAAAGTAAGAGTTCACAGTCTTACATCTTCTTGGTCAATTGGAGCTCACGTGTCATTGCAGATCAAAACTTATATTTTGGTTATCTGTATTTCTCTTCATACAATTTTTACTTTACTTTCATGTGCGAAAAATTATTTACGAATATTTCTATAAAAATTTATTTTATGAGAAAATAGAATATTTTATTTATTATTTTTGAATAGTACTAGTTGTCAACAATTTGCTTTCAAATGAACGTTTTAGATACTTAATTGTTTTTAAATCATTAAATATATATTTTCTGCTTACCTACTACATTTTTAGCAAGTTTTGAGATTTTTGACGAAAAATTACGAAAATACCTATGTGAGCCAGAAAATAATATTTTATAATTCTTATTTAAAAATGACTTATGATTTTTTTGAAATGCGAGATTTAATAACTATTGCTCACCGGGGAGATGCGAAAGTTGATGCTAAGCTTTGCGGGGTTTCAATCGACATTCGGGGTGAAGAATGTCTGTCGAGGCCTCGCGGCGGTTGTCACGGGCCCGATGGGGAGTTCTGGGTCGTGACACAGCAAATGCTCCATGGAGTAAAAAAAACCAAGAGAAAAGATCTTTTCTAGTTTGCATATAGTTTCACATATTTTTCCTTCCAAAGCTTTCATATGATCTAAAGGATTTCAGTTGAGCATAAATCTCTAAAAAAGTGAGATATCTCAGTAATCGCATCCCAAACTGAGTGAGGCACCATATCACGAAAGACAATTGGGAGCAATTGTTGCAAAAAAATATAACAATCATAACTTTTCATCCGATAAAATTTGAAATTGATCTCATTAACGCACTGAGATATGTTCGATGTAAAACTATCAAATAATCTCAATTGTTTCACCCAAGCACAAACAATTTTTATTTCCTTCTTATTTAAAGTGCACGAAGCCTTAGGCTTGAAAATTTTTCCATTATTTCCCACCAATTCCAATTCTGGATGCTTGCAATACACCTTCAAATCTTGTCGTGCCTTTAAACTATCTTTCATCTTCCTTTTAACATCCATCATTGTATTGAATATATTCTCAAATACTTTCGTTCAATATGCATCGCATGTAGATTGTGATGAATAAGAAGTATATGCCAATAAAGTTAATTCAAAAATATACTCTTTTTCACCCAATTATGACTTACACCGTAACTCGAAATCTTCTGTTTACCTCATTTTGTTTCAAATAGGATATGAGGAAGCGAATTCAAACGTAACAATATTTCTTCACCTGATAATCGAGGAAATGAGAAGTCATGCTCTACCTTTTTTTTAAGAAATTTGTCTCTTTGCCTACTAAAAGGATGATTAGGTCACAAGACTTGCCGATGACAATAAAAAAAATAAGGTTTCCTGTCATGATCCAATATGAAAGACTTAGAACGTTCCATGCAATAGGGACATGATAATTGTCAAGCCCGACCTTATAAAATACTTTTCATGTCATTCATATGATTGACAATATGCTTGCATACTTGGAAAGCCCCGAAAGAAAAATCGTTAAAAGACGACAATGTACCAAATGGTACAATTAAGTTAATTTAAGCCTCGAACTAGATCAAATAGAGAATTTAAAATGAAATTAAGAATATTAAAGCTCAGAATGGTTTAATATGATGATTTGGAGTTCAAGGATCAATTTGGAGTCAAACCGGAATTTTTACTGTCTAGGGGCAAAATGGTCATTTACCGCCTAGGGACACAATGTGAATTTTTAGAAAATAATTTTTTTGGCCCCATTTGACTTATTAGAGTATTATTTGAGTATTTGAGTATAATTTGAGGGTTTGGCAGTGAAAAATTTTAATTCTAGTGATTTCTAGAGTGTAGGGGCAAAATCGTAATTTTGCCATCCGCGGATAAAATTTGAGATTTTGAGAGAATTTAGATCAAATTTGATAAATTGGAGAATGGTATGAGTATAAGGGGTGAAAAATATGTCTATGGGTAATTTTTCAGTTTTTGAGGCAAAAATGTAATTTTTGACTTTTATAGGGGCAAAAGTGTAAATTTCAAAAATTACTCCACCAAGACTTTGGATAAGTCTGAGAATTTTATCTAAGCTATGGATATGTGGGACAAGTGTATGGTGAAAATTTGGAAACAAATGGATGGCTAGAATTTAAGGAATTAATAAAACATTAAAAAATGAATAAAATAATATTATATTATTTTAGCCTTTAAAAAGGTAAAAATTCCAGAATTCTCATCTTCTTCAGCTGTCCAAACCAGGGGAGAAAAGAGGGAAAAAAACAAATAAGAACCCTACCTGAAAATTTGGGGAAAATCAAGAGAAATCAAGAAATCAAGCATTGAAAAGGTAAATTTCATTGATTTTCCTTGTGATTTTCACTACCCATGCATTTTTTTCTCATTTCCATGCAAAATTAGAAAGTGGGTATGGACACCCATGTTGGCCAAACCTCCATGGATGAGTTTTGAGCTTGATTTTTGGTTGATTATAATTGAATTAAGTGATTTTAGTTAAGTTATATTGAAATATAGCAAAAATAAGCTAAAGATATAATTTTCTCCCATTGAAACCCATTATGCTGAATTTTCTAGGGGAATATTGGCTGCTGATCTTGATGTTTATCTGAGGAATTATGATGAATAATGATGAATTATGACCCTAGAAAAATAATGGGAATTTTCGGAGCAAAAATATAAATTTTTACCCACTACGGGTATTTTTGTAATTTGCTATCGAGACTGATAATTTGCACCACACTGAGGGACATTAAGTCAATTTGGGTGCAATTGAGGTATAGAAACTGAAAAAAATTAATTTGGAGTTTAAACAGACGCGTATATCGATTTATCGGGTAAAAGACCGAAATAGGCTAATACCGCATTTCGGCAAAAATTTAGACATTTTTGCATTCCATATCAAGCATTAGTAGTCTAAATTAGTTTAATTTCAATTTAGTACCAATGTGGTGAATTTCTCGATTTTGTACTGTGTCAAGGTGGTGAGTCCTCCGACAAAGGCAAGAGAATTGCACCCGAGGACCAATAATCTGAGTATTTCGAAAATCTCCACTCTAGACACGGTGAGTAACCCTACCATCATTTTAATTATCTAAAGTATGTTTTTATTCGATTTTGGTGAATTTTATGAAAATGAGTTCAAATGGTAAATTTTTATGTTTTGTAAACAAAATGAGTTTAAATAAAAATATTTTATAAATTGTCTTGAAACGAAATAACGATTTTGAAAATAGAGTAATTGGAGAGCACTGATATGTTGTAAATTTAAAATTGAATTAATGGCTTATGTTATTGTATTGGCATGACTGGCTGGGCTGTGTTTTTTATGAATTATATGAATTGCTTTATTTTACCCTTGCAGGCTGGGTAGTAATATATTAGCCCTGTCATACTGTCAAAATTTTATTGTATGGTGGGTTTGACCTGCTGCAGTGGGCTGGATTCTGTGGACTAGTTTATTCGAGGGGCACGGAATCCTGTTATATTTTTACCTCGGTTGGAGAGGCGAGTAGGGTAACTCCTGAGGTATAACTTTTAGAGTTCACTTCACGCCAAACCACCTCGTGAAGGGGAACTCGGCCAACGCCAAGGAATGGCTATGTTTTCAAAATAAAAACATGACTTTCTAATAGCCTTGGCGGACTCAGTTGGGATAGCCCTCGGCCAAGGTATCCCAAATAATTGAGTATGATAATAATTTTTGGCATGAGCCAAGCTTTTTAAGAATATCATAAGCCATACTGATTATTTGCTTTAAATAAATTGATTTCATTTGGTTGAAATAAGTTGAAAGATGATAAATTACAGTTTGATGAAATGTTTTAATAGTCTCTTTTTACTCGACTTTAGATATTTTGAATGATGTTTGTTTACTCACTGGGATTTTATAATCTCATCACCCTCATTTCCACCCATTTTAGGCTCAGAATAGATTGTAGATAACTGATATCGGCGAGGATTACAGTTGAACTTGCCACATCCAAAGACTGTAGGTTCATTTCTTTTGAAACTTTTGGTCATTCGTGGGCCCACGTGTCACTGTAAATTAAATTCTATACTTTGGTTATCTGTATTATGGTATGTAAGAATTTACTTTGCTTTTATGCTATAAAAATTATTTATGCAGTGTTCTTAAAATATCTTTTTATGTGAAAATTGAATATTTTATTTAATATTTTTATTTTATTATAACAGTCATAATTCCATTTTAAACGAATGTTTTAGACATCTAAAATTATTTTTGATTATGAAATATGTGTTTTCCACTTACATACTATATTTTTAGATGATTTTGAGATTTTTGGGATAAATGACCAAAATACCCCTATGAGACGAAAATTATTATTTTATTTGTTTAAGTTGGAAACAGATTAAAATCTTTTAGAATGTGGTATTTGGAAACAATTACCCACAAGGAAAATGAGAAGCTGATATTAAAGCCTTGCGGGGTTTCGGTTGACATTCCGGGTAATGAATGTCGATCGAAACGTCGCGGCGATTGTCATGGGCTCGATGGGAGTTTCGGGCCGTGACAATTAAGTTGGTATCAGAGCTGTTGGTTTTAAAGATTAGAGTTTTGGGTTTAAAGTTATTTTAAAACTGTTTTAAAAATTTACAGTGTCAGTGTGGCCCCGAGTTAAGTTAGGTTAGGTTGAATAAAATACATGCATAAGCATATAGAGCCTGAGGTTGCCTATACTCACTTTGTTCCCTCTTATAGATTATTATGTCTCCTCGACGCGAACAACCACCTCTCACTAGATCAGTTGGGAGGGGAAGAGGTCATTTCCAACATCGTCAGTTAGGTGCAATAGAGGAGGAATCGACTGCATCCACCATTCGGGCAGCACCTGCTGCTGAACAGACCGAGACTCCTCCACATCCTCCACCTCCTCTGCCACTTACTAGTATTCCTGCTATGCCTCTTGAGGCAGTTCAAGCATTAGCAGCCTTCTTTACTGCTATTGCTGGCCAAGCTCAGGCTGGTCAAGCTCTTCCTACAGTTCCTCTAGCTGCTCCTTCAGTACCACCATCCCCACCTCCTGTCCCACCACCAGTGCTGGATGTTTCTGATTCTAAGAAGCTTAAAGAGGCTAGGCAACATAGTTGTGTTTCTTTTATGGGTGAGTCGGACGCAACCGTGGCTAAAGAGGTGGTGCGAATGGCTTTAAGAGCTGAGAAGCTTGCAAATGAAAATAGGAGTCTGCGAGCTGAGTTAGCAAAAAGGAGAAATCTAAGTGTATCTTCTAGTCATCCACCAAACAGGGGCAAAAACTCCTCTGTTTCAGGAAGTTCACGTAGATGCAGAAATTTTGGGAATTATCATGTTGGGCTGTGCAGAGGGCCTGCACTATGTTTTCGTTGTGATCAATCGAGTCACATTAGGAGAAATTGCCCACAGTTAGGACGGGCTACGGTAGCTACTCCATCTCCACTAGCTCATACGGATATGCAGAGGAGAAATTTCTCTGGATTGCAACCGAGACAGGGATGATTTTGACATACCACCAAGGGTAGATTAAATATGTTGAAATTAGTGCTCTAATAAAGTACATATGATAGAAAGTTAGTTTGTAAGTTGTAGTTTTCATGATCATGAAATATATAAAAGTTATCAATATATGGACATACATTTGGAGTTGTAATTTACAAGTTTGAAGTATTTAAGATATGATTAAATGGAATTAGCATTAGTTAGGGTACGTAAATCTTTTAATTAATTTCTATGGAGTATCCGTGATAGTAGAATGGAGGAACATCGTGCAGTGATGATATATGGTGAAATCACTATACAATATGGAAAGGGTATTTTCGAGTGGGATTTATTGACTGATGATAAGTGATGAGCAATTTGAGATACATGTAGCTATGAATAAATTTGGAGATCTTTGCTTAAGCAAACTCGTATTAAATGTTATGGTAAAGATATATGAATGCTAGTGGCAAAATAAATACGTTAAATCAATGTTTTGATTTCACACTTGTGATAGAAAGTTAGTCTTGCTAATTGTGGTATAGACTCGAAGGGAAGCCACACGATTGTGAATAATTGAGGTAGTAGCTTTAAAGGTGGAAGAGTTGCTAAGACAAAGTGAATTCAAACCGTTGCAACGCCACAGTACTGACTATCAAACGTTGTCACGTTAAGAACCCCTAATGGCTAGAAAGTAGAGCAAATTGAGAGTGGCATGAAGATGAAACACACGAGTTGAAGAATGGTCATTGGTTTTCATGCTAAGCTTTGTTGTTTGGAGTCCTAAGTGCATTGGGAGGTATTAAGATAAAGATGATGAGTGAAATTGCAAAGTTTTTTTTTATTGCCTTATATATATTGGCATGTAAGAGAAAGAAAAGTTAGAGAATTTTTGAGATGGCTACATAAAAATAAATTAACATGTGGAGTGTTAAGATGAATAATATGATGACTGAAGTCAAATCTTAAGAAATAAAGAAGACAAGAGATTAAGTCTTGTTAAAGACTAAAAAGGAAGCGAGCGAAAGGTTAGATGAATGTATGAGATACTGATAAGAGATGTCAATACCAAGTGAGGAAAATGTAAATAAAGATTTCAATAATGATATAGCAAATGAGTTTATATAGAATATTGTTATGAGAATATACTGATCTTGTCTTGACCTTGTTGAAAGGAAAGGATTAGTAACAACACAAGTAAACTAGGTGACATGCTAGAAACCCATTAAGATAAATTGAAGCATGAGTAGTTGGGCATGCCTTTATGGAAATGATATACTTGGTGTATAAAAGAGTAAATAAGTGATTAAGTGTTTCAAGAATGTTTACACGCCCTTGAGAAAGAATTATAAGTTATACATGATGAGCATAAGATGCGTGACTTTGAAACTTGCTAAGGAGCCAAATGGCTAAGTTACGGGTTAAATGATCATATGTTGTGAGACATAAATTTAAAATAAATATCCCTAAGGAAATACTCAAGAAAAGTTCTGCCATGGATCTTGTGAAAGTAAGCACTAAGTTATGTAGTTATAAAAAGGAAGCTATAAGCTGAGAGTGGTATAAGTATTAACATTAAAAAGTACTTGAGGAGAATTTAGTTTCAAGTCTTGTAATTTCAAGTACAATTTGTAAATTAGTTAAGGAAGAATGATGTTATATTCATATGAAAGAGTGGAATAAAGGATGATAGAAGTTAACCCTGATAATGAAGTCAGATAATGAAACTTTCTTAATATATTATGGGAATTAGAATTCGAAAATGCGTGAGGCATACATGATTCAAATGAATTTGAGTTTTAAGTGACAAATCAATATCGAAATGCAATAAGGATACAATATATAGGAGACATGAAGGATAATCAAGGAATAAGGATGACTTTTAGGAATTGTAGTATTGCATAAGATGCAATGATCAAGTCAAGATAAATTTTTGAGATACCAATGGGATTATAAAACATACACGCATAATAGATTATAATTCAATGGAGATGACATTGTGATGCAATGATATACAGTACAAGGAAACTTAAGCATATAATTGGAAACGATAAGAAGAGAATATAAGTATATAAATGATGAGGAACTATGCACAAGCATGATGAGAATTTGTATGAATTATGAAGCTTATTCTATTGAATCTTGATTGTGGATGGGAATGAATTAAGAGAAATTAGTCTGAAGGCATTTGAAAACAGAGACTCGTATACATAATGAGGAATATAGACATTTAAATGTATATGTATATGTATGTGTGGAGTAGTGATGTACCCAACTAAAATGAATAATGGTTTTAGTGGTTCGAGATTTGAACTCAATATATTTGATGAGTTGTATAGATAATGTAACGATTAAGAATCTTATCAGAAGACGATTTATGGTGACCTAAGGAATTTTGGAGAAATAGTTAAGGGAATATAATCTATAGTACGATTAAGCCATATGAGATGGATTAATAGGATTAAGAAGATTGAAATTTCCTAAATGCAAAGTAAACATGAAATATGTAGAAATAATTAAAGCCATTAATTTTCCCGAACGCTGAGGATATGTACAGGAATGAGTATAGCGTGTTAATGATATTGTAAACTACACAATAGAGTATGAGGATAGGATGAATGAATGAGAGTCGAGAAGTTTGATATGGAATGAAGTAATAAGATAGTGATTGGTATACCTAAATAAGAATAAAATGCGATCGAAATTGGTATGATTGAGATGGAGTTATGGTTCAAGCTTAATGATAGTAATAGAAGCATGCTTGGTGTCTCAATATAAGAGATCGTAATTGTGAAGGTTATTGTTGATCTGATTTTAAAGGATAATAATAGACATAAGCGAAGTACTTGAGTTGAATTGAAGGTAAATGAGGTGAACAAATCGAAATTCCCTATAACGGGGAAGACATAAGAAGTCGAGCATTAGATGAGAAAACAATACCCCCACCTTTTCTCTGAGTTTAGTGCATGAAATTTTGAGGTCAAAATTTTATTTTAAGGGGGGTAGTGTTGTCAAGCCCGACCTTATAAAATACTTTCCATGTCATTCATATGATTGACAATATGCTTGCATACTTGGAAAGCCCCGAAAGAAAAATCGTTAAAAGACGACAATGTACCAAATGGTACAATTAAGTTAATTTAAGCCTCGAACTAGATCAAATAGAGAATTTAAAACGAAATTAAGAATATTAAAGTCTCAGAATGGTTTAATATGATGATTTGGAGTTCGAGGATCAATTTGGAGTCAAATCGGAATTTTTACTGTCCCGGGGTACAATGGTCATTTACTACCCAAGGACACAATGGAAATTTTTAGAAAAGAATTTTTTTTGCCCCATTTGACTTATTAGAGTATTATTTGAGTATTTGAGTATTTGAGTATAATTTGAGGGTTTGGCAGTGAAAAAGTTTAATTCCAGTGATTTCTAGAGTGTAAGAGCAAAATCGTAATTTTGCCACTCGCGGATAAAATTTGAGATTTTGAGAGAATTTAGATCAAATTTGATAAATTGGAGAATGGTATGAGTATAAGGGGTGAAAAATATGTCTATGGGTAATTTTTCAGTTTTTGGGACAAAAATGTAATTTTTTGACTTTTACGGGGGTAAAAGTGTAAATTTCAAAAATTACTCCACCAAGACTTTGGATAAGTCTGAGAATTTTATCTAAGCTATGGATATGTGGGACAAGTGTATGGTGAAAATTTGGAAACAAATGGATGGCTAGAATTTAAGGAATTAATAAAACATTAAAAAAATGAATAAAATAATATTATATTATTTTAGCCTTTAAAAAGGTAAAAATTCCAGAATTCTCATCTTCTTCAGCTGTCCAAACCAGGGGAGAAAAGGGGGAAAAAAATAAGAACCCTACCTGAAAATTTGGGGAAAATCAAGAGAAATCAAGAAATCAAGCATTGAAAAGGTAAATTTCATTGATTTTCCTTGTGATTTTCACTACCCATGCATTTTTTTCTCATTTCCATGCAAAATTAGAAAGTGGGTATGGACACCCATGCTGGCCAAACCTCCATGGATGAGTTTTGAGCTTGATTTTTGGTTGATTATAATTGAATTAAGTGATTTAAGTTAAGTTATATTGAAATATAGCAAAAATAAGCGAAAGATATAATTTTCTCCCATTGAAACCCGTTATGCTGAATTTTCTAGGAGAATATTGGCTGCTGATCTTGATGTTTATATGAGGAATTATGATGAATAATGATGAATTATGAGCCTAGAAAAATAATGGGAATTTTCGGAGCAAAAATATAAATTTTTACCCACTAGGGGTATTTTTATAATTTGCTATCGGGACTGATAATTTGCACCACACTGAGGGACATTAAGTCAATTTGGGTGCAATTGAGGTATAGAAACTGAAAAAAATTAATTTGGAGTTTAAACGGACGCGTATATCGATTTATCGGGTAAAAGACCGAAATAGGCTAACACCATATTTAGGCAAAAATTTAGACATTTTTGCATTCCATATCAAGCATTAGTAGTCTAAATTAGTTTAATTTCAATTTAGTACCAATGTGGTGAATTTCTCGATTTTGTACTGTGTCAAGGTGGTGAGTCCTCCGATAAAGGCAAGGGAATTGCACCCGAGAACCAATAGTCTGAGTATTTCGAAAATCTCCACTCTAGACACGGTGAGTAACCTTACCATCATTTTAATTATCTAAAGTATGTTTTTATTCGGTTTTGGTGAATTTTATGAAAATGAGTTCAAATGGTAAATTTTTATGTTTTGTAAACAAAATGAGTTTAAATGAAAATATTTTATAAATTGTCTTGAAACGAAATAACTATTTTGAAAATAAAGTAATTGGAGACCACTGATATGTTGTAAATTTAAAATTGAATTAATGGCTTATGTTATTGTATTGGCATGACTGGCTGGACTGTGTTTTTTATGAATTATATGAATTGCTTTATTTTACCCTTACAGGCTGGGTAGTAATATATTAGCCCTGTCATGCTGTCAAAATTTTATTGTATGGTAGGTTTGACCTGCTGCAGTAGGCTGAATTCTGTGGACTAGCCTATCAGAGGGGCACGGAATCTTGTTATATTTTTACCTCGGTTGGAGAGGGGAGTAGGGTAACTCCTGAGGTATAACTTTTAGAGTTCACTTCACGCCAAACCACCTCGTGAAGGGGAACTCGGCCAACGCCAAGGAATGGCTATGTTTTCAAAATAAAAACATGGCTTATGTTATTGTATGGCATGACTGGCTGGGCTGTGTTTTTTATGAATTATATGAATTGCTTTATTTTACCCTTGCAGGCTGGGTAGTAATATATTAGCCCTGTCGTGCTGTCAAAATTTTATTGTATGGTAGGTTTGACCTGCTGCAGTAGGCTGGATTCTGTGGACTAGCCTATTAGAGGGGCACGGAATCCTGTTATATTTTTATCTCGGTTGGAGAGGGGAGTAGGGTAACTCCTGAGGTATAACTTTTAGAGTTCACTTCACGCCAAACCACCTCGTGAAGGGGAACTCGGCCAACGCCAAGGAATGGCTATGTTTTCAAAATAAAAACATGACTTTCTAATAGCCTTGACGGACTCAGTTGGGATAGCCCTCGGCCAAGGTATCCCAGATAACTGAGTATGATAATAATTTTTGGCATGAGCCAAGCTTTTTAAGAAATTCATAAGCCATACTGATTACTTGCTTTAAATAAATTGATTTCATTTGGTTGAAATAAGTTGGAAGATAATAAATTACAGTTTGATGAAATGTTTTAATAGTCTCCTTTTACTCGACTTTAGATATTTTGAGTGATGTTTGTTTACTCACTGGGATTTTATAATCTCATCACCCTCATTTTCACCCATTTCAGGCTCAGAATAGATTGTAGATAACTGATATCGGCGAGGATTACAGTTGAACTTGCCACATCCAAAGACTGTAGGTTCATTTCTTTTGATACTTTTGGTCATTCGTGGGCCCACGTGTCACTGTAAATTAAATTCTATACTTTGATTATCTGTATTACGGTATGTAAGAATTTACTTTGCTTTTACGCTATAAAAGTTATTTATGCAGTGTTCTTAAAATATTTTTTTATGTGAAAATTGAATATTTTATTTAATATTTTTATTTTATTATAACAGTCATAATTCCATTTTAAACGAATGTTTTAGACATCCAAAATTATTTTTGATTATGAAATATGTGTTTTCCACTTACATACTATATTTTTAGATGATTTTGAGATTTTTGGGATAAATGACCAAAATACTCCTGTGAGACGAAAATTATTATTATATTTGTTTAAGTTGGAAACAGTTTAAAATCTTTTATAATGTGGTATTTGGAAACAGTTACCCACAGGGGAAATGAGAAGTTGATATTAAAGCCTTGCGGGGTTTCGGTTGACATTCCGGGTAATGAATGTCGATCGAAACGTCGCGACGATTGTTACGGGCTCGATGGGAGTTCCGAGCCGTGACAATAATCGTCCATGAGTACTTCACCTTGACAACATACTATAAGCAGGAAAATCATTAATTGTCCATAATAATATTGCCCTTAGTTGAAATTTTTATTTCATATAGGCATCATACGTGACAACACCCTCAGTCCACAATATTTTCAACTCATCTATCGAAGGCCTCGAGAAAACATCTATGTTTTGGCTTAGATTTTTCTTCCCCGGAATGACCATATTAAGAAATATATATGGTTGTTTCATACACATCTATGGGGTAAATTGTACACACAAAGCATTACTGGCCAAACAGAATAAGGTTTCGCAATCAGTCCAAAAAGATTGAAACCGTCAGCACATAACCCTAGTCTGACATTTCAAGGTTCTATTGCAAATAACTCATGTTTGTGGTTGAAGTGTTGCCAAACCTCACCATTAACAGGATGTCTAAGGACTCCATCATGACTTTGGTTTTACGCATACCATGTTATAGGTTCAACAATTTTGCTTAACATATAAAGCCTTTGAAGCCTTGGTATAAGTGGCAAGTAACGCAAAATCTTGTAAGGTATTTTCTTCTGCCTTTTCACACTTGATTTCCTCAGTTTATACAGAGGATGCCCACATATCATACAATGCTCCAAATCAGCAGTTTTTTCATAAAATAAGATGCAATTATTTTTATAAGTATGAACTTTGATATATCCAAGTCTAAGTTTTACTATCTTTTTTTTCATTCAATAGAAGTCAATAAGTAAAGTTTCATCTGATGGCAACATATTCTTCATTATCTCCAATAGTCGATCAAAACATGATTCACTCAAATTAAACTTTGACTTAACAGCTAAAAGTTGCAACACAACTGAAAACGTTATGTACTTCATGCAACCTGACCACAAAAGTTCATCTGCATTACTTAACAAAGAGTAAAAGCTAGCTACATTTGAATTTAGATCTTCTTTCATAAACTTGGACTCATTATCATGACTATAATTGAAAGCAACTTCTACACTCATAGCATCCCTAACCATTCTAGCATATGGATTTTCTATTTCCTTTTCATATGTAGGTTCCTTATATTCCCCACGCTCCCCATTACTAGCATATGGTTCAATTTTATCTCTACTTCTTGATGATTGTCCAACATCATGTTCCCCACGTAAATTCCACATTGTGTAAGCACCAGTAAAATCCCTTTTAAAGATGTGCTCTTCCACTTTATCAGAATTTAGAAACTTGTTGTTACTACATCGAGAGCAAGGGCATCTAATCTTATTCTCCCACATAAATGTAGGGTTAGAACATGCAAAATTAATGAATTCTTTAACTCCATTTATAAATTCATCTCTAATGAATCCATTAAAAGTTAAGCAACAGTACATCCAAGATCGATCTCTCGTCATTTTGTAATCCCAAGTGTCATAAAATATAACAATCAAGAGTAATTTCCACTCTTATTTACAATAAAAATTGTTAACAACTACATTCCATTATGAAAAACTAAGTTATACATTTTAAATATAAATTAAAATAATATAATAATATATCTACAAGCCAGAAAGATACAAGAAAATAAAAAGCCAAAACTCAAATTTAAATAGAAACCAAATAGCAAAATAATTGAGTTTCAATCATAAAAAAGGGAATAAAAACCAAATCCCTGAACTGAACTAACTTGGCTTTTTCTTTGAAGTTGAAATTCAAAGCACCAATGATTGCATATAGCTTGAACTAAGAAGAAGCAGCTAATTCAGCAAGAAAAAAAGAAGTATAAATTTTGAGCAACTAAGCAAGAAAATAAAAGAAAAGGAGAAAAGTCAAAAAACATAATTAATATATTTTTGACTTTTTAATCATACATGTATGAGTTGGTCTATACACGTAGTGTACAACACATAACTAATATCATAAAAATAAATTTAAAAAAATACTACCACTTCAAGGGTAAAAGAAAAGAAAGAGAAACCGTTTCATTTTGAATATCTTTTCTTAACAAGTTTTTTTATATTTTTGTTTTGATTATAATTCACCTAAAATCTTTAATGCCATTAATAAATTTTATTAAATGACTTAAATATCATCTACACTGTTTTTGTAATTTGAGAGTCATCGCACAACGCTGCTGTTCTTGTGGGTTTTCAATCCATCTTGGCTTCTCTCAAAATGCCAAACTACAAGTTTCAATTCCTCAATCCCTACCCAACCAAAACTAGGATATTTGATTCAATCTCATCTCCAAAATCCACAAACAAGAGCACCTCAAGTTAGGGATCTCATTCTAAAAGGCTAAGGATCCCCACCATCATTGGAGCAAAGATTCAAGCTCCCTGGTCAAAGGCCAAGAGCACCTCAGGCTTAAGGGTTTACGTTTTTCACAGCATTTGAGGACACCAATGTTTTTCTCTTTTTGAGCAACTATTTGCTTAGTGATTCTTTGTTTGTTTGTTTGTTTGTCTATGTTTCTATCTTTATCAATGCATACAAGAAATAATTACTAGCAACCAATGTCTTTTGCTTCGATTTTCTTTTTTTTTTTTTTGTTTACCTTTATTATTGCTCTTTTAGCCATTGTTTGTGGTTTTTTGCCTATTCTAATTGATGACTTTGTTGAGAATATGTACAGAATTTCTAGGTCCAATAAAAATTCAAATGTTTTTTGCATTTTTTGTTTTTCCATTTTCAAAACATTTTGCAGTTGCGTTTGAGTTACCAGCTTCCCTCTCTCTAAGACAAACCCTTTCAGTAACAAACCAAACCAAAACAAAATCTTTCTCATTTTCTTAGTTTGAATTCTTTTTGGGTTTTATTAGTTTGTTCTTTTTAGGTTTTACTTTTCAGTAGCAAATTTTTTTCTTTCATTTTTTGTGATTTTAGTCTATAGTTATCCTCAAACAAAAAATTGATGAGTGATGAGTGATCGAAACTAAAATACAGAAAAAAGGAAAAAGAAGAATAAATACCTTAAGTTGTAGATCTGTACACAGAGGAAGTGCAAATATTGGGGAACAAAACATGGAACCTTTAAAAACAACACATCAAAAGGAGATTCACAGCAAAGGCAACAAAACAAGAAAATTTTGGGAAAGTGATGAGTGAGCTAGCAAATGGGTTTCAGCTAGTCCTGTCAAAATAGGCCTAGCCCATTGGCCCGGTCCATTTTTTATTAAATATAGGGTGGGTTGGGTTTCAAAATTTAGGCTCATATTAAAATCGAGCCTAAATGGGCCAGCCCATCAGATTAGTGGGTTGGGGCGAGCTAGCCCTATGAGGCAAAAAAATAAATTAATAATTTTAATTAATTTAATAATTTTATATATTTAACTATATAAAATTAATAATTTAATTACCAATGGTATTGCTTATTTTATATATTTCAATGTCTTTAATCTTTACTTGTCAAATTAATAATTTTAATTTAGATTAAAACTTATTATCTCTTTTTCTTTTATGACAATGAATATTATATGATAAATTGATAATGATTCAGACCTTGAGACATCATTGTTGTTTAAACAAGATTTAAATATTTTACTTGAGGATGAGGATTGAGAAAGATATAAATAAGTCTTGAAGTTTCTATTGTTTAATTATATACTTATGTTTATGGGATAGTAGTTTGTGTTAAAGATTTATACTTTATTTATGTACTTTATTTGTTTATTTATATTTGGTGTAATTTATTTATTTGTAACATGTTTTGTCATGACCCGAAACTCCCCTCGAGCCCGTGACAACCGTCGCGATGCCCCGATGGGCACTCATCTCCCGGAATACCAATCGAAACCCCGCAAGGCTTAATATCAGTTTCTCATTTCCTCCGGTGAGTAACCGTTGCCAAATATTATGTTCTAAAGGATTTTGAGCTATTTCCAACTCAAAACTGATAAAATAAAAAATTTTATCTCACAGGGGCATTTTGGTCATTTTCCATTGAAAATTTCAAAACCAGTTAAAAATGTAGTAAACAAGTACCAATCGCATAATTTACAATTAAAAATAAGTTTAGGCATCTAAAACCTTTATTTAAAATGAAATTATAATTATTTGAATATAATAAGAAGATAAAACAAGATATTCGATAAAATATTTTATTTTCTTATAAACAGTAATTTTGGAGTTATGCGTAAATACTTTTTGTAACGTAAAAACAAAATAAATTCATCATATTGTAGCGCAATAAACTATTAAATTTACAATAATCAAGTGGGCCCACAATAATTAGAATTAAAGAAACTGTGAACCTACTATGTGGAGGACACTAATCTAATAGAAGCCCTCGATGGAATCAGCTATCTACAGCCTACTCTGAGCCTGAAATGGGTGGAAAGGAGGGTGGTGAGATTATAAAATCCCAGTGAGTAAACAAACATCATTTAAATCAACTAAAGCCGAGTAAAAAGAGAAAAACAAAATATCCCATCATATTATGTATTTCTCAATTTGAAAATTCATCCCAACTCATGCAAACAGTTGAATTTCGTTTAATTTCTCATTAAGGCTTATGACTTCCATAAACATTTGGCTCATGCCATCAAATAGTACTCGATGACACTTTGATCAGGGGCGTACACTCGAGCCCGCCAAGGCTGTTAAAATTTCGTATACATATAAAACATATTTTTAGTTTGAAAAACACAACCATTCCTTGGCATTAGCGTAGTTCATCATCACGAGGTGGTTCGGCGTAATATGAACTCTATCCATACCTCAGGAGATACCCTACGCGCCTCTCCGACCAAGGTACATATATATATCCAAATTATGTGCCCCTCTAATAGGCTAGTCCACAGAATCCGCCCACTGCAGCAAGCTAAACCCACCATACAATAAAATTCAATAACATAATATGGCAATTATTGTAATTCACAACCTTTCAAGGCTAAATACATATTTCATACATTTCAACACAATTATCAATTCAGCCATTCATGCAAATATTGTCATAAGCCATTCGATTTCAAATCATAAATTTACAATATAACAAGTGGTCTCCAATTACTCTATTTTTCAAAATCATTATTCGATTTCAAGACAATTTATAAAATGCTTTCATGTAAATACATTTTGTTTGTAAAACACAAAGATTTACCATTTAAACTCCTTTTCATAAAATTTCACCAAAATCGAATAAAAACATACTTTAGATAATAAAAATGATGGTAAGGTTACTCACAGTACTAGGAGTTCGATATACTCCTACTCTCGGTCTTCGGGCACAATCTCTTTACCCTTGTTAGAGGGCTCACCACCTATACATCATACGTGATACGAATTTCAATAAATTGTGTCAATTTATCATAAACTATTTTAGGCTCTCTAAATCTAAATGAATGCATGCGATGGGATGCAAAATGTCTAATTAATCACTTAAATGTGATATTCGACCTAAGTCGCACTATACTCGGTCTGATCGGCTAAAATCTTCAATTTAACTCCAAATCAATTCTTCTCACTTTCTGCACTCCAATTATACCTAAATTACCTCAGTGATTATGAATGAGATTCAATTTATCAGTCCCGGGTCAATAATCACACATGTCTACTCATTAGGTAAAAATTTGAATTTTCACACCAAAATTTTCCATTTAATTTCTAGCCTCACCAAACATCAAATATCACCCAAATATCATAAAATATCATCAATTTCAGCCACAATATCCTCCCTAGAAAATTCGGCCAATAATGGTGATGGGAGAAAATGAATTCTTTTCTTGTTGTTTTGTTTCTAAATATGCTAAACTAACTAAAAACACTAACATAACTTAAAATCAAATCAATCTAACTTCATTCTCTCTCCATACCCATTTGGGCAGCCATGAATTCACCATGAAAACATGAAATTTAATCATGGAAAATAAGGAGAAATGCATCGGAAAGGTAGATCACAAGTCAAAATCAAGAAATTTTACCTTTGATTGCTTGATTCCTTGAAATACATCAATTTTCCTTTGATTTTTCCACCTAGGGTTCTTGTTTTTTTTCCTTTCCTCCTTTGTTCTTCTTTGGCCGGCCACATGAAGAGAAAATGTGATAAATATGGGCTGATTTTAATGAAAAATAATAAACTATTCTTGCTTGACACGTGGCATGTTTCCATTGGTCTATTTTTAAAACTTTAAAAATTTTAATCCTTTTTATCTCCACCACATAATTAGTCAATGGTCAAAATAAGGCTAAAGGAAGACCATGTGCTGGACAAATGTCCTGGTGGTGGAAAATTACTGTTTTGCCCCTAGGGTGGCAAAATTACCATTTTACCCCTATGCTCCGAAAAATACCAAGAATAAATTTTTTTCACTTCTTAACCTCAAATCATACTCCAATACTCAAATCATACTCCAATAAGTCAAATGGGGCCATAAAAAATCTTTTCTAAAAATTTCCATTTTGTCCCCAAGTGGCAAATGACCATTTTGCCCCTGGATAGTGAAAATTCCAATTTGACTCCAAATCTTTTCCAAATCACCTATTAAACTATTCTGAGACTTTAATATTCTTAATTTCATCTTAAATACTCTATTTGATCTAGTTCGAGGCTTAAATCAACTTTGATGTACTTTTAGGTACAATACCGACTTTTGTAAATTTTTTGGGACTCTCCTAGCATGCAAACATGCTATCCATCACATGTATGCCATGACAAGTATTTTATAGAGTCAAGCTTGACATCTTTTCCCTTACTTGGATCAACCATTATGATCCTTCTTCATGGCTGATTTCGACATCCGGTTAAATATTAATATTTTAATATCATTTCATTAATAAAATATTATTTTATTTTAAAAATTTTATCTTATCTCTTTGGTTAGTTAGCTCGATCAATTCCACACTCACTAACTTTCTTTCACCTACTTCATCCCAACAGAACGGAGTTCGGCACTTCCTTCCATACAAAGCCTCGTATGGTGCCATCCCAATACTAGACTGAAAACTGTTATTATACGCGAACTCCACCAATGGCAAATGTCTGTCCCAACTCCCAATAAAGTCAATGACACAAGCCCGTAACATATCCTCCAAGGTCTGGATAGTCCTTTCTGACTGACCATCCGTCTGTGGGTGAAAAGCAGTGCTAAATTTCAATTTGGTTCCAAGAGCTTCTTGAAATTTCGGCCAGAATCGAGAAGTGAATCGAGGATCTCGATCTGACACTATAGAAACGAGAACTCCATGTAGCCTCACAATCTCATCTATATAGAGCTGAGCCAGCTTCTCAATAGAGTATGTACTATGGACAGCTAAAAAGTGAGCGGACTTAGTCAACCGATCTACGATCACCCAAATCGCATCCTTTCCCCTCTGTGTCCGCGGCAATCCCAAAACAAAATCCATAGTTACATGCTCCCATTTCCACTCGGGAACAGGTAAAGACTGAAGTGTACCTGCTGGCCTCTGATGCTCCGCCTTAACTTGCTGACATACGAGACACTTTGCTACGAATTCTGCTACGTCTCGCTTCATACCCGGCCACCAATAATTCTCCCTGATAGTCCTATACATCTTGGTGCTTCCGGGATGTAATGCATAAGCAGATGAATGAGCTTCTTCCATGATCGCCTGTCTCAACTGGTTTCCCTCAGGAACACAAACTCGATCTTTAAACATCAAGACGTTATCCTCTCCAAATCTGAACTCACTAACTCCTCCATCGGTCAGTTTTTGAATTTCTTTTCTTAACTCATCATCAGTCCTCTGAATGTCCTTGATCTGATTAAGTAACGAAGGTCGCACAATGAAGTTTGCCAATAAGGATCCATCCTCACCATTTTTCAACTGGACCCCAAGAGATTTCATCTCTATTAATGCTGAAAAATAACAACTCTGAAGTGCTGCTAAAGACGATGAAGACTTACGACTTAAGGCATCAGCTACAACGTTCGCCTTCCCCGGATGATAGTCTATCACCAAGTCATAATCTTTTATCAACTCCAACCATCGCCTTTGCCTCAAATTAAGCTCCTTTTGGGTGAGCAAATATTTTAAACTCTTATGATCCGTAAATATCCGACAATGCTCACCATACAAGTAATGCCTCCAGATTTTTAAAGCAAACACCACTGCTGCTAACTCTAAATCATGGGCAGGGTAATTTGCTTCATGCCTCTTTAGCTGTCTAGAAGCATAAGCCACAACTTTTTCATTCTGCATCAATACGCACCCCAACCCCAACTTTGAAGCATCACTATATACTACAAATCCCTTACCATTAACAGGAAGTGTTAAAACGGGAGCGGAGGTTAACCGGTTCTTTAGCTCCTGAAATCGATTCTCACAAACATCATCCCACACAAACTTAACTCCCTTACGAGTTAGACGGGTCAAAGGAGCTGCTATTAAGGAAAACCCCTGAACAAACCTCCGATAATAACCGGCTAATCCGAGGAAACTACGAATCTCCGTCACTGTCTTAGGTTGCTCCCATTGTAAAATTACCTCTACTTTCTTAGGATCAACATATATTCCAGTTCTCGATACTACGTGTCCCAAGAATACCACTTCCTGTAACCAAAACTCACACTTCGAAAACTTTGCATACAACTGTCTTTCCCTCAAAGTTTGTAATACTATACGCAAGTGGGCAGCGTGCTCATCATTATCTCTCGAGTAAACCAGTATGTCATCAATGAACACAATAACAAACTTGTCCAGGTAAGGGTGGAACACCCTATTCATGAGATCCATAAAAGCTGCCGGTGCGTTAGTTAACCCGAAAGGCATGACCAAGAACTCATAATGACCGTACCGAGTCCTGAACGCTGTCTTGGGTACATCTTGTTCTTTAATCCTCAACTGATGATACCCAGACCTTAGATCAACCTTGGAAAACACTGTAGCTCCCTGTAATTGATCGAAAAGATCATCAATCCTCGGTAACGGATACTTGTTCTTAATGGTCATTCTGTTAAGCTGTCGGTAATCGATACATAACCGAAGTGTACCGTCTTTCTTTTTCACAAATAAAACCGGTGCTCCCCATGGAGATATACTAGGGCGTATAAAACCCTTGTCCACCAACTCTTGCAATTGTACTTTCAACTCCTTCAACTCTGCTGGAGCCATTCTATATGGAGGGATAGAAATAGGTGCGGTACCTGGAAGTAAATCAATAGGGAACTCAAGCTCTCGATCAGGAGGCAGTCCCGGTAAATCATCAGGAAACTCACTTACTATCGGGACATCCTCTAACTTAGGTTCCCCCTTTGAAGTATCAATTACGTATGCCAAATAAGTCGGATACCCTTTCTGCACTAATTTTGAAGCTTTGATGGCCGAGATTACACAGGACGGTAATACTCGGCGTTTCCCTACAAACACAATCTCTGCTCCCTCCGAATTTCGGAGAATAACTTCCTTTCGGAAACAATCCACGTTCGCCCGATGTGCAGTTAACCAGTCCATACCCAATATTAGATCAAAATCCAAGATCTCTAGAGGAATTAAGTCACCCCTAAATTCTTCCTCGCCTACCCTTACCCCACAGTCTCTATAACAACTATTTCTAACTAGCTTTTCTCCTAAAGGGGTGTGAATTACAATTTCTTCCTCTAATGGTGACAAGTTTCTATCAGCAATTGATGCAAATGTGGTGCTCACATAAGACCTATCTGAGCCAGAATCTATCAAAACATAAGCATCTTTATCAAATAAAGACATAATACCTGTCACTGCTCCAGGTCGGACTTGTGCCTCATCTTCCGTCACAGCGAAAACTCTTGTCGAGGTACGAGTCTGTGGTCTCGAAGGTGGATGTGCCGGGGTATTACTCTCCACACCGGACCGTATGGCTACTCCCTGTCTCGGTGGCAACCCAGAAGAATCTCTCCTCTGTATATCAGTGCGAGCTGGTGAAGATGATGCAACTACCGTGGCTCGTCCTAACCGTGGGCAATTACTCCTAATATGACCCGTTTGTCCACATTGGAAACATCTTGTTGGCTCTCTACATAGCCCACTATGATAATTCCCACAATTTCTGCATCTGTCAGAACCTCCGAAACTCCTCCCAAAACCAGTCATAGCAGATCTGCTAAACCTCGAAGGTCTCTGTTGTGATGGTGGAAATGGAGGTCGAGGAGATGTCATGGAAAAAGAAGTAGTACTCCCTGAAATCGCTGAGTCCTTGCCTCTTTTTACTGACTGACTATAAGACATACCAGGATTTCTCCTTTTTGCAAACTCAGTCCGAATCCTCCTATTCTCAGTCACGAGCTTCTCAGCTCGTAAAGCCATCTGTACCACCTCCTTATGCGGCTCCCTACCAGTCACTGTCATCCGCTCTCTAATCTCATTACGGAGCCCTTCCTCGAAATAACTGGCCTGATCCTGCTCAGATTTTACCAGATCTGGCACATATAACATTAACTCGTTAAAACGAGTCTCGTACTCCTCTACAGTTAGATTTCCCTGTTTCAAACTCAAAAATTCTCTCTTCTTTTCTTTCTGATGGAAATAAGTGAAATACTGACCATCGAATCCCCTGAGAAAATCAGACCATGTCTGAGGAGTAGCGGAACGGGACTTCACCGAATTCCACCAAGTACGAGCCCTCTTCTCTAATAATCTCGTAGCCACCATCAGCTTCATGTCGTCGTCTAATCTCATATCAGAGAGTGTCTCTGAAACCTGATTAATCCAGTCCTTTGCCACAGTGGCATCCAACTCACCCGTGAAAGATACACAACCCAATTGCCTAGCCTCCTTCAGCTTCTTGGAAATGGATACATCCTGTACTGGTGGTGGAACTAAAGGAGTAGTTGGAGGCACTACAGGTGGAACTTGACCAGTCTGAGCTTGACCAGCCATTGCTGCAAAGAAAGCTGTCAATGCTTGTGCTGCCTCAGTAGGCATGGCGGGAATACCCGTATGTGGCTGAGGAGATGGAGGATGTGGAGGACTATCGGCCTGCTCAGCAGCAGGTGCTGCCCGAATGGTAGATGCAGCTGATTCCTCCTCTACTATATTTGGCTGATGACGTTGGGAACGACCTTTTCCCCTCCCAACCGATCTAGTGAGAGGTGGACGTCCGCGTCGAGGAGGCATTGTAATCTATAAAAAAAATACGAGCAAGTTTAGGTAACCTTAGGCTCTATATGCAGATGCATGCATTCTATTTAACCTAACCTAACTTAACTTAATCCGGGGCCACACTGATATTGTAAATTTTTAAAACAACTTTAAAACTAAAAACTTTGATCTTTAAAACCAAAAGCTCTGATACCAATAGAATTGTCACAACCCGGAACCTCCCTCAGGCCCATGACAATCGCCGCGACGTCCCAATTGACACTCATTATCCGGAATGCCAACCGGAACCCCGCAAGGCTTACATATCAGTTTCTTTCCTTTCCTGTGAGCAATCATTGTTAAATATCGAGTTTTTAGAGAATATTTACTATTTTAGATCAAAAACAATCAAAATAAAATTTTCGCCACACAAGGGTATTTTGGTCATTTTTTTCTCAAAAATTTCAAAACTGGCTAAAACGTAATATACAAGTACAAAATACATAATTCATATTCAAAATGAGTTTAAGAGTCAAAAATCTTCATTTAAAACGAAATTACGGTTATTTGAATATAATAAGAAAATAAAAGAAATATTAAGGGAAATATTCTATTTTCTTATAAAACAATATTTATAGAGTTATACGTGAATAATTTTTATAGCGTAAAAGCTAAATAAATTTATACATACTGAAATACAGTAAGCCAAAATATTTAATTTAATTTACAATAACAAGAGGGCCCCCGAATAAACAAAAGTAAAGAGGACTGTGAACCTACGATTTGGAAAATGCAGATCCAATGGTAGTCCTCGATGAGATCAGCTATCTACAGTCTATACTGAACCTGAAATGGGTGGAAAGGAGTTGGGTGAGATTTTGCAATCCCAATGAGTAAACAGACATTATCATAAATATCTAAAGGCGAGTAAAATGGAGGCAAGTTTAAACAACAAATTTCAACTCATTTCATAATGTTTTCAATTTATTTCTTAAACCACAAAGTATTTGTAATTTACCAAAACAATTGTTAAGGCTTATGGCTTTTATTAAAACAAGGCTCAAGCCAAAACTAATCCTCGGGGATACCTTGGCCGAGGTATCTAACCGAGTCCGCCAAGGGTGTTAAAATATTCACACGTGAAACACATTTTTATTTTTAAAACAAGCCGTCCCTTGGCGTTGGCCGAGTTACACATTCACGTGGGGGTTCGACGTGAAGTGAACTCTAATACTACCCCAGGAGTTACCCTCCTCGCCTCTACAACCGGAGTAACTATATAACTGGGTTTACCGTGCCCCTCTAATAGGCAGTCCACGGAAACCCGTCACTGCAGTGACTAACCCACCAATTTTAATAAAATTTCGACAGTATAACGTGGCTTTTATTTATTTATCCAGCCTGCATAGTAAAACAACTTACATAAATTTCCCAATGCATTCACAAAATATAGCCACATATACTCATTTCGCATAAGCCATTCCTAGGAAAATATATATTTTTCAATTCAATTTGTAGCCTCCAATTACTCAATTTCATAATCAATACAATATATTTTTATTTGTCACATTTATTCCTAAAACATCAAAAATCCCGTTTTAATCTCGTTCTCATTTCATAAAATACATAAAGGGCATTTAAAATAAACTCTAGATAATTTACAATAATAATAAGTTTACTCACCGTTTGTACAAAATAAAAGCTTTCTAAGCGCCCCGATCACTACTCGTCGGGTACGACTTCTTTGCCTTTTCCGGAAGGCTCTCCTCCTAGACACATTACAAAAATTTACACAATTCATCACATTGATGCTAAATCACTATATAATTAACTTAAATCCTATACTAATGCATGGTATGAAATGCAATAGCCTAAAACGACTTAAATGCGGTATTAACCTATTTTTGGCACTTTGCCCGATAAATTGCTAACGCGCTCCATTTTAGCTCTAAATCATCCCATTCTCTCTCCAACATTTCTAACCATTAAATATCAGCCAATAACCTTCTAAAAACAACAAAATCAGCTCACTCCCTTCCTTGGAAAATTCGGCCAAAAATGGGACATTAACTCGGTAAATTTTCTACTTTGTTTTTCTATCACGTTTAATCGTTTTTCATCATTTCTCTTCATTTTCCTTAGAATAAAATCAATTCATCATCATTGTACAGCATTGAGCATCCAGCCAAGAGTGGGTATTGTGAAAATTTACTGATTTCTTGCCCAATTTAATTTCTAAACACATTTAACTAACTAAAACTATCAATTTAACTAAAAATCAAAACCTAAAAATTTCAATTTCTCTCTCCTAGAATTTCGTCCAGCCCTTGATATCACTTTTTGATCTCTCTCCTCAAGCATGCTAAATGGAAATAAAGGCATAGGAAAGGTAGAAATCAAGCTAAAATCGAAAAATCTTACCGTTAGACGCGTAAACGGTCGAAAACCGCGAATTTCTCTTTGAATTTTCTTGTTTCTCTTTGGTTTTTCTTTTCTTCTTCCTTTCCTCTCTATTTCCTCTGTTTTTCTTCCTTATGGCCGGCCAGCACTCAAAATTTGGGTTTAAATGGCTGACTTTTCATTAAAATAATATTATTTCATTAAAAAATGCCATGTGTCCCTTTCCCATTGGCCCATTTTTAAAATTTCATCCATTTGTTTCCAAATTTTCACCATACACTTGTCTCATATATTCATAGCTTAGATAAAATTCTCAGACTCATCCAAAGTCTCGGTGGAGTAATTTTTGCAATTTACACTTTTGCCCCCGTAAAAGTCAAAAATTACATTTTTGCCCCAAAAATTGAAAAATTGCCCATAGACATATTTTTCATCCCTTATACTCATACCATTCTCCAATTTGTCAAATTTGATCAAAATTCTCTCAAAATCTCAAATTTTGTCCATGGGTGGCAAAATTACGATTTTACCCCTACACTCCAAAAATCACCAGAATTAAACTTTTTCACTTCCTATCATTAAATTATACTCCAAATAGTTAATCTTGGTCAAAAATTTCACTCCATGATCAAATTATTATCTTAGGTGGCAAAATGACGATTTTGCCCTTAAATATCAAAATTTCTAATTTTACCCCAAATGAACCCTCGAACTCCGAACAATCATTTTTAGTCATTCATGGACTATAAAATATTAAATTTCATCCTACAATTCCTATTTGAACTAGTTCGAGGTTAAATAAATTTAAGTGTACCGTTAGGTACAATATCAGGTTTCGTTTATTCTTAGGTGCTTTTCTAGCGTAATAACATGCTACTCAATGCATGTATGTCATGACATGTATTTATAGGGTCGGGTTTTACAGTTGAGGTTTTGATGGCCTATAAAAAATGGGCGGGTCCGACCCAACCCATATTTTCTTAGCTCACAAGGGCTTGGGTCTGGCTGGGTCAGGCCAGCCTATATTGACACCTCTAGTTTCAGCCTCTAGTCTCAGCACAAGAAGGGGAAACAAAGTAGAGACATTTGGGGAAAGTGAGCCACGCTCATGGTTAAAGATTAGTATTTGAGTCATCTGGATTTGGTTTTCTTTTATACTAAGTTGGTAAAATTTTAAAATTAGTATTTGAGTCATTTGGATTTAGTTTATTTTTCATCTAGACACAAGTTCCAGTCTTTATAGTAACAAAAATTTAAATATTTTAAATTTTAATTTTCACGACCCGGAACTCCCATCGGGCCCGTGACAACCGCCGCGACATCCCTATAGGCACTCATTACCTCAAATGCCGATCGGAACCCCGCAAGGCTTAGCATCAGCTTTCGCATGTCCCCGGTGAGCAACAATTATTAAATCTTGCATTTCAAGAAATCATAATTCATTTCCAAATCAAATCAATAAAATATTATTTTCTGGCTCACATGGGCATTTTCGTTATTTTTCTTTGAAATTACCAAAACCCATCAAAAACATGGTGTAAAAGCTAAATATGTTCTTACATATTTTAAATCAAATAACTAAAGTATAAAATTACTTTTATAATGACACGTGGACCCTCAACTAACCAATAAGATGCGAGTTTGTGAACCTATAATTTTGTCAATGCAAGGCTAACTGAAGTCCTTGATGCAATCAGCTATCTACCGACTATCCCGAATCTGAAATGTGGGGAATTAAGGGTGGTGAGATTATAAAATCCCAGTGAGTAAACAGACACCATCTAAACTATCTAAAGGCAAGTAAATAGAGACAATTAAAAATAATTAACTTCAGCAAATTTTTCACATCACGAATATTCATTTCAACCAAATAATCAATATGGCTCGTGAATTACTCAAAACTTGGCTCATGCCAAATCCTGTACTCGGTGACACCTGGACTAGGGGTATCCAACCGAGATCGCCAAGGCTGTTAAAAATTCATATTTCGCATAAATCATATTTTTATTTTGAAATATAGTCGTTCTTTGGCGTTGGCTGAATCTCACTCTCACGCAGTGGTCCACGTGAAGTGCACTCAAAAAGCGCACCTCAGGAGATACCCTACGCGCCTCTACGACCGAGGTGAGAATATAAAGAAGTTTACCGTGCCCCTCTAATAGGCTGGCCCACGGAATGCCCCACTACTGCAGTAGCTAATTTTTTATCTACCACCTGATTTATAAAATCTTTTTCTGCATGACATGATAATTTATCGCAACCTAGCCTCTCATGGCTAAATACACAGTACAAATAATTTTAACACCAAAATCAGTTTAGCCATTCATGCTCATTTATTGTCATAAGCCATTCAATTTAAAACCACAAATTTACAATACAAGCAAGCAGTCTCCAATTACTCTATTTTCAAAACCAGTATTCGATTTTCCAGAAAATTTATAAAATCATTTTATAAAATCACAATTTCTCTTAAAACATAGCAATTTACCATTTAAACCCATTTTTCATAAAATCACACGATTGTATAAAACTACTCTAGATAATTAAGACGATAATAAATTTACTCACAGTTTTCGAAAACTAAATTCGGGTACTCCAACTATTACTCCTCGGTTGCGATTTCCTTGCCCTTGCCAGAGGATTCGCCACCTTGACAAATTGCACAATTAAGAGGTTTACTACTTTGGTACTAAACCAAAATAAACTAATTTATACTACTAATGCATGATATGAAGTGCAAAATGTCTAAATTTTGCCTAAACGCGGTGTTAGCTTATTTCGATCTTTTACCCGATAAATCAATATACGCGTCCGTTTAAACTTCAAATTAATTTTTTTCAATTTCTATACCTCAACTGCACCCAAATTGACTTAATGTTCCTCAGTGTGGTGCAAATTATCAATCCTGATAGCAAATTATGAAAATACCCCTAGTGGGTAAAAATTCATATTTTTGCTCCGAAAATTCCCATTATTTTTCTAGGCTCACAATTCATCATTATTCATCATAATTCCTAAATAAACATCAAGATCAGCAGCCAATATTCCCCTAGAAAATTCAGCATAATGGGTTTCAATGGGAGAAAATTATTTCTCTAGCTTATTTTTGCTATATTTCAATATAACCTAACTAAAATCACTCAATTCAATTAAAATCAACCAAAACTCAAGCTCAAAACTCATCCATGGAGGTTTGGCCAACATGGGTGTCCATACTCACTTTCTAATTTTGCATGGAAATGAGAAAAAAAATGCATGGGTAGTGAAAATCACAAAGAAAATCAATGAAATTTATCTTTTTAATGCTTGATTTCTTGATTTCTCTTGATTTTCCCCAAATTCTTTCAGCTAGGGTTCTTATTTCTTTTCCCCCTTTTTCTCTCCTGGTTTGGACAGCTGAGGAAGATGAGAATTCTGGAATTTTGACACTTTTAAAGGCTAAAATAATATAATATTATTTTATTCATTTTTTTTTGTTTTATTAATTCCTTAAATTCTAGCCATCCATTTATTTTCAAATTTTCACCATACACTTGTCCCATATATCCATAGCTTAGATAAAATTCTCAAACTTATCCAAAGTCTTGGTGGAGTAATTTTTAAAATTTACATTTTTACCCCCGTAAAAGTCAAAAATTACATTTTTTGCCCCAAAAACTGAAAAATTGCCCATAGACATATTTTCCATCCCTTATACTCATACCATTCTCCAATTTGTCAAATTTGATCTAAATTCTCTCAAAATCTCAAATTTTGTCCGTGGGTGGAAAAATTACGATTTTTGCCCCTACACTCCAGAAATCACCGGAATTAAACTTTTTCACTGCCAAACCCTCAAATTATACTCAATACTCAAATCATACTCCAATAAGTTAAATGGGGCCAAAAAAAATCTTTTCTCAAAATTCTCATTTTGTTCCCAAGTGGCAAATGACCATTTTGCCCCTAGATAGTGAAAATTTTGGTTTGACTCCAAATTGATCCTCGAACTCCGAATTACCATTTTGAGTCATCCCTGAACTGTGAAACTCTTAATTTCACCTCAAAATTCATATTTGAACTAGTTTGAGGCTTAATCAACTTAATGGTACCATTAGGGGCAATATCATCTTTTAACGATTCCTCGAACTTCCTAAACATGCAAACATTCTATTGAGCATGTAAATGACATCGTAATTATTTTATAAAACAGGGTTTGACATTATTAATAAATGAATAATTGTTAATAATAATAAAACTTTAATATATTTATATTAAACTAAAATCAATATTATTTTGTTAGTTAATTATAATATATTGTTTATTAATTACTAACTAAATTTATTACTTTGTAAAATATTAATTACTTATTTATCATAAGTATAAATATTATGTTAATTTTAATAGTACATATTTATATGTGTTACTTATATATATATATATATATATATATATATATATATATACGAAATTAATGACATAACTTATATATTATAACGTTTTATATCAAATTTTATATGAATAAAAATTAATTATAAATAATATATTATAAAAACTAAGGTGATAACTAATAAAGTTATTAAATGTAATCATATAAATAATAAAATTTAATATAAGTTATAGTAATATTTATGTATAAACTAAATATATGTATATATATAATATTTATACAAATATATATATATTCATAGCATTTTATATTATGAAACATTACTAATGTATAATAATTATAACATATTAATATGTAAGATATTTACTATCATTTATTAATATTAATATAAGTTATATCATTTAAAATATATAACTTGTAATTTTATATTAATACAGATTTATAAATATATAAATATATAGTTAATATTAAATTACTATGATTATGATTTATATATGTACAAATAATAAATTAATATATTTTAAGTATATATTATTAATTAAGCTTACAATCAATTCTTCTAAATTTATATTAACGAATATTAATATACATCAAGAATTATTATTTTTGCATACCTTATCTATGGTGTTTTATATATATATATATATATATATTTATTTATTTATTTATTTATTTATTTAAATATTTATAAATAGTACTCATATTTTAATTATTAAAATTATAATATGAAACTAATCGTAAAAGATGAAGTACTCAAAGTAATATTAAAATGATCTTATATGAATTTAATCAATGTAAAACATAATGTTATATTACTTAATTTATTATATATATATTAATGACACAAATTATATGTTATAATGTTATATATATTACAAAGTTTGTATAATTAATTGTAAATATAATTTCATAAAAACTATGATAATAACTAATAAAGTTAATAACTGTAATCATATAAATAAAATTTACTATAAGCTTACATATAAAACATATTAATATATATATATATATATTAACTTATAAAGTTATATCAATTAAAGTATATAACTTGTAGTTTCATATTAACACAATAGGTTATATTGTTTTTGATGAATAATACAAGTTTATATATATATATATGATTCTAATTTATATATATACATATAATAAACTAATAATAAGTTTATTATATATCTGTCTCCTTAATTTATATATATTAACTAACATTAGCTCGTACATAAAATATTATTATTTTTGTTTAATTTATTATTAGATCTTATCATCTATTTTTATAAAATTAAGAAATATGGAACTATTAATTTGTAATTTATGATTCAATATATTTTTCAAAAATGTAAAAAAATAAGCAAAGGAAAACATATTTAAATTTTTAAATATTATAAACTTCAGTATGCATATATTTATTTTTATTAATATCTATTTTTTATGAAGGATTAATAAAATTTATAAAAATTTTAAAATATTTTATGTAAAAAAATTTAAAAATAGTATTATCAACAAAATTTTTCAATAGAATATTCAGTTGAAAAATTTTCGTTGATAATAGCTTTTCCAAACGAAAAATTCCTTTGGAAACTTTAGCTAGTTTTAAATTTTTTTGAGACCTTAAACTTTTCAACGGATTTTCAGCGGATAATTTTCAGTTGAAAAATTCCAACAGAAATCCATTAGAAAATTTAGTGGGAGTAAATTTTTTTTGTGCTAAAAAAATCTCCAATGGATTTCCAACGTTGGAATATTTTCGTTGGAAATTCATCGAAAAAAGTCAAAAAAACTTCTATTGGAAATTTTCAACAGAAGTTTTCAATGAAATTTTTTTCGTCGAAAAAAATCTGTTTTTTTTATATTGTCACTTGTCATTTTATATTCACATAATACTAATATGGCATTAATATAGAAGGTGAAAAATATCACATGACCATATTATCATCCTGAATTAGCGTATCATGTTATCATCAATTATAATATGTCAACATACCACATCTTTATCAGTTATGATATATTAGCATGTCACGTCAATGCTGTATGACATAAAATGACAAATAGTATTTTGACTAAATCAATCATTAATTATAAGAACTTATTTGACTCAAAATAAAAATACAATGTATACACACCATATTTGTGTAAGACTTAGGCTCATTTTTTTAGTTAACTTTTTAATAAGTTTAATTTCATTTCATCTTATTTTATTTTTGATTTATTTTCAATTTCATTTTGACTTAGTTTTTGGGCCTTAAGAATGATGGGTTACAGCCAAATGGGTCAGAATTCGATAAAAGTAATGGCATCGGCCTAGCAAGCCCACAAATAAAAAGAAAATAAGACAAAAAACACAAATAAATTAAAAAGAAGGAAAGTAAATCAAAATCAGAAAACTTGGAAAGAACAAAAAAAGAAAGGAATATTAAAAGAAAAAAAAACAATAAGAAAAGGAAAAATAACAAAATCCCCAAAATCCTTGTACAAATCTAAATGTTTTAAACCAAGAAATCCTCACAAATAATCAAATAAAATCAAGAAAAAAAATAAAAAATATGCGATTATAACCCAAAAAACGCAACAATACACACAAGGAGCAAGGAAAAAAATCACAAAAGAGAAATAAGTAAAAAGAGTGTTGTTGGGTTTTTGGGTTTTGAAATCTTCGCATTTAAATTTAGAAATTTCGAGAATACGAATCTGATTAAAAGGAAGGATGGCTTGAGGTGGTTTTCTGGGTTAAGTCAACAATCACGGGTTGCACTTTGCCATTCTCCTTGTTTTAAAAAAAAAAATTATTATTTATTATTTTAATTTTATATTTTCTTCTCTAAAAATTTTACTTTTATATTTTATTTATTTTTGTTATTATTACTTTTATATTTTATTTTTTAAAATTTCAATCTATAAAAATTTTAAAAAAAAGGCCCCATTAGGTTTCATGGTATCTTAAAAAACGTAGGGAACAAAAGCTCAATCCAAGAAAGTGAAAACTTAATTGGGTCCCAAAATCTAAAACTAAAGTTCTGAAAATCAGCCCCAACATAATTTGAGGGCCAAAAAAGAGATAAGCATGCTCAAAATCTACATGAATAAATGGCTTAAATCACAAAAACTAAATCCAACAATAACGTAGAAAAGAAATAAAAAAAAATGAAAACAAATATATCATGATAAAAAGGGGTGTCTACATTTAACTTCAAATCCAAATGAGAGAAAAGATAGGTTACAATAGTTCTATTGTTTCTTTTTCTTTTTTAAAGATGATTTCTTGTCAATCAAGTAAAACAAATAATAATACATTAGACACTGAGGTTGAAGTCATACATTAGACCAAGTTTGGGATTCCGAGGCTGGTTTTTCATGGAACAAGCTGCTTTGCTCTTTCTGTCTTTGAAAGCCTAGTGCGCCATGAACCATACAAAAATATAGCATCTGATTTTGAACCCTTTGATGTGCCTGGCCTTCCAGACCAAATAAAGATGACAAGACTCCAGCTTCCAACTTTTATTATAGAAGAAGCAGAGAATGAGAGGAAAGAGCTGATATATCAAGCTTTAAAATCAGACCAGACAAGCTATGGAGTCATCATAAATAGTTTCCACGAGCTGCATCCAGCTTACTCAGAATACTACTCCAAATTTTTGGGAAGGAAGGCATGGCACATTGGCCCTGTTTCACTCTGCAACAAGAACGACGAAGATAAAGCCGACAGAGGGAATGCAGCCTCCATTGACAGGCATGAGTGTTTAAGATGGTTAGACTCAAAGAAACCCAATTCAGTCGTCTACATATGCTTCGGAAGCTTATTCCGGTCTTCAGCTGGTCAGCTAAATGAGATAGCCAAGGGTCTTGAAGCTTCTGGACAGGACTTCATTTGGGTTTTGAAGAAGGGAGAGAAACAAGAGTGGCTGCCAGAAGGGTTTGAGGAAAGGGTGAAAGGGAAGGGTTTGATGATAAGGGGATGGGCACCCCAGGTTCTAACTCTTGATCATGAAGCTGTAGGAGGTTTCATAACACACTGTGGATGGAATTCTACAATAGAAAGTATCAGTGCTGGGGTGCCAATGGTCACTTGGCCTCTTTATGCAGAACAATTTTGTAATGAGAAGCTGGTTACAGATGTTCTAAAGATAGGTGTGGATGTTGGAGCCAAGGAATGGCATAGATGGGTGGATGACACAAAATTTTCAGTGACCAAAGAAGATATAGAAAGGGCAGTAACTCGGATAATGGTTGGCAAAGAAGCTGAGGGTATAAGAAACCGCGCCAGGGCATTGAAAGATATGGCGAGGAAGGCTGCGGAGGGAGGTGGATCATCTTACTCTGATTTGAATGCTTTACTATAGGAATTGAGATTGAACTGCCTTTAAAAAGAGCTATCAGATATCTTTACATTTTTAGCAACATCACCATGTAGAAAATGAAAAATTACTAAAAGATTAAGGATTGAGATAACTTTTAGGGCAGGTATATAAGGATATTTCAAGATAAAAATCATATGCTTTGTCTGTGCCTCCTTTCCTTCCTCATGTATAAATTTTTATTATATGTCTACTACTTGATGCTTGTAACTGTAAACAATAATTTTTTTTAGTATCATGTTATTTCCATATCCAAATAAAGAGTAAAATTAAACACTATCAATAAAAAAAATATAATATTTAAAAACTTTTCATTTCATCATTTATCTTTTCATTCTTTCCACTTTTATGTCATTTACAATGAGTTAAAAGGCCAAAACTCATTGCAGTGAGGATTTATGGCCTCAGAAGAGGAAGCTTTATGATGGTTGGTCTAATGGCTTAAAGTATCAAATTTGTTCTGGTTCCTGAATCATATTTCTAGCCTCCCTGGTACTGGTTTGAGTAGGAATATCTTGTGTATTTTGTGTGAATCCTGATAAGTTCTGGTTTTTAGTTTTATGATCCATGGCTGTGAGTGGGTGTATTGGGAAAGTATACCCTGCTGGCCATGGGCATACTACCCAATATTCTTTTTGTTCTTTGTTTTTGGAAGCCCGTCATGGATACTGTAAAGGGGAAGCTCTCTTCCCATTCTTATCAATGAAATCTCCATTTGCTTTTCAAAAAAAAAAAAGGCCAAAACTCCATGGATTATTATAATTTGATTACACTTTTCGTCCTGATTTTTCAAGATTATAGGTATGACTAAAATGAAACAAAGAGGTAGGTGATTATAACAAGCTAACTTTTCACACTGTAATATGAAACCACACTCTTTTCCCTGTATCCTCTTCTTTCAGAGCAGTACACTGCAGAAACACAAGGGAATGCATGGCCAGCAAAACAGATGTGATTCACTGCAAAAGAATTCCATATGAAAGAACAATCCTTGCATCACTAAAATAATGCCCCATCATCATCAGATGAACACAAATGTTAAAAGTAGAAGAGACCTGCCCTCCCTATAAAAAAATATATATATATTTTTAATTTCATATAAGAGTCTCGGTCTTTTTAAGTTTAAGGGGAGAGAGAAACAATGAAAAGATAAATAAGGTGAAAGAGGGAAGAATGAAAAGATAAACGATGGGGAGTTTTTATTTTTTTTTTTTCCATTTACTCTTTGTTTGGATATGAAAATAATATAATATTATTTAAATTATTGTTTACACTACAAGTATGTATCAAGTGACAAAAATTTATACACAGGGGCAAGGAAGGGGGCACAATCAAGAGGCGACCATTTTTTTTTCAATATTTTAAACTTAATTGATGTGAAATTTGTTTTATTATAACTCGAATAAGACCGTAGAAGCAATACATAATCAAAAGAAAACCCAATAATAACGCAAGAAGTACAAGAAGCATTGTCCAACAACCCCCTTATTCCTGCTCATTACAAAGCCTATCATCCCCTCTAAACCATTCCTCTCCGCTTTCTTTTCTTTCCTCTCACTTAGGCATGCTTATAATGGAAGGCTCCACAGTCAAGTTCGTGGCTCTAATTCTGATTCTATGTTGTGCACGGTCAAGTTTGGCTGCAGAGTACACAGTAGGTGACCAGCTTGGTTGGAGGCCGCTTGTTAACTATTATAGTTGGGTTCGTAGCAAGTCAATTAAGCTAGGCGACACTTTAGGTTTGCTTTTTGCCATATACACTTAGGAAATATTGTGTTTAATATCTATCGAAATTAACTAACAAGCTGTATTTTTTTTTTTCTTTCTTTCTTTCTTTTTATTGAACAGTGTTCAACTATGACGCTTCCCAAGGTTATAGCGTGGCAGAGGTGACACAGTTTAAGTTCATCGCTTGCAATGCAGCTAATGCTAAATATTTTGACAACGACGGGCACAGCTCAGTCACTCTCACGGAGCCTGGCCAACATTACTTTATGGCCGCTGGCCATTGTGCGGATCAAATGGTACTCTCAGTACTAGTTTAAGACAGACGGTCAGAAAGAAGATCTTCATTTGCATTACTCAAAAAGATGTCCTTCTTTAAAACTGATTTTCGTCTTTCAATTATAGAAGAAATTTGTCTTTTAATTTTAATTTTATATAGCATTGTCCCTTTCTTCACTACAATAATCTAATACTAGCATTTTAGAATTTTGCAGGTAATTATAAGTCAAGTAATTGGGTAATCAACATAGGTAAGTTTCAATGGTGAGAACAGTGAAAGGTAGGAGAGAGAACCTCATATGGTTAATTAAGGAAGAATGCTCCAGGGTTTAAATTGTTGTATTGGTAGGTAGATACCTCATGAGACGGAGTAAAAGTTCTCATATATATGTGCAAATTTGTGTTTGGGTATGAATTTCGTGAATTTGTGTCTGAGTAAGAGTGGAAGGTTAGGTGATTGGTTTTTGACTGATGTTAATGTGCTTGAATTTCTCTACATAAAAGGATTTAAAGTATAAATTATATATAGCTGCTTGAAAGCATGGTTATTCTAGTTATTTAGCATGTATATACTAAACATTTCAAAGCATGCTTGATTGATTACATGTTATTATTATTCGATTATTGTCAGAATGATAGCAATCCATTTAGGGACAAATACTATTAGTTTTGAGGATACATTTGTTACTGGGCTTAACGGTTAGCAGCAATGGCGATGGCGATGATGGGTCATGGTTGCAGTAGTCTTGGAGTACGTCAGTCTTTTCAGGGGTAAACCTACGCGCATCGATGATAGTTGTCCTGCATTGTTGGCTTACGGCACGAACAGTTTGGCAGCAGCCATGGCCTAAGTAAGTTCCTCCATTGAGGAAAAACACAATAAGCTCTCTAGTGCGTGATCGCAGCAGAATCACAGAGTCCCAACAAGTTGATGATTCGTCGTCTAACCATAACCAAGCCACAAGTGCCCTGGACTTGGGGTCTAGGGGTCGGTCCATGGCTGTGAATGCTCGAAACTAAAAGGAAAGAAAAAATGAAGAGTGGACAGGGGAAGCCATTTTGGGGAGAGACAGTGATAAGATAGATCATGGACGAACAAGGAAATATGAGAAGGCTGTGCATCAAGATAGTGTACATATGTAGAGATGTATATAAGTTACGTAGAGGCCTGGAAGCTCTAGCGGCTGTGTGTTATCCAGAGAAGTTGATGAGACTGATCGTTTTCTAACTCATAAATAACACCAACTACAAAATAAAATGAAAGGTCATTAAGAAATTAGTATGCTGTAACGGACAGCTAGTATCATTGTAGATTATAATTTAAGGTGTGACAAAATTTATAAAAAAAAAACAAGTCAGAGATTTGTTAGAGGAAATCTTTTTTCCATCATTGAGGGGTATATCTTGTTTGATTTCGTTCGTTTTATTGGATTTAAGATCTTAACGATAATTTCTGTTTGTTAGAGTTTCTTTGGTAGTCTAAACCTTCTGTTAGCTCTGTCAGTGGAGTAACAGCTTGATTGAGGGCTGAGAATCAGTCCACTGCTTCTTGTCAAAGTGAAAGTCCGTGGACATTTCTGGAGTACTTTTTATTGTGAGATTCTGATAAAGTCAGGATCGTGTTGTATGCTTGGAGAATATCTTCAAGGAGGCTAATTACTTCACAGATTCTCTTGCTAAATTAGGGTTGAATAGGGAAGAAATGTTTATGGTCTGGTGATGCTCTTAAATCTTCTTTTTCAAATTCTAGCCTCCTATCCACTGGTTTGTATTTATTATCCTGGCTGGGATTCGTTATGGTTCTTACTTATTAGTCTGTGAAATGAAGAAAAATAGTTTCCTATCTTTGATTGATGCAATATCGCTGCATTATAGATGCATAAAAAGGACTAGTAGCTAACAATGAACATCCCTTGCTGGCCTTAATCCATATCATTAATCAAGATCCTTTTCTTTTTAGAAGAAACTGGATCAAATTATATATATTTGGCTGAGAAATATATTCAGGTTAAGAAAATTCGAAGTTCCAGGTTGTGCAAAGACTTGGATTTTCAATTGTTGAAGGCATGGGACATAAAATTGAGCCACACAACGAAACTAATTATTTCATTGATAACTCTCAACTTGCAAACAACTTCAAAAACCAGAAACTGACTCTGACTAAACCATTGCAGACAAGACGCATAATATAAAACATCAAGACTTGATAAATTTAACTCCACTCAAGGGAGCAGAGTTTTCACTGGATTAACAACCTTGATAGATTTCACAGATGATGAGGTTGGGGATGGAGGAGACTTGGCAGTTTCATGGTCACAGTAGCCTTGGAGGATGTCACCTTCTTCCGTGGTATAGCCAAGGGTTTCCAGCATGTTTGGCCAGCATTTTTGGCCAATGGTATGTATAGCGTGGCAACAGGCATCGCCAAGGTAAGTCTCGCCATTCAGGAAAAACAAGATAACCTCTCCAGTGCATGCTTGAAGCTGGATCAAAGACTCCCAGCAACTTGGTGATTCTTCATCCAATTTCAGTCGAGCTACAAGGCTTAGCTTGGGGGTATCCAAGGGTCGGGCCTGGCTTAGCGCTGCCATGGTTAGAGCTAGAAGAACAGTGAGGCATGAGAAGAGCTTGAAAGTATCGGCCATTTATGAAGAGCAATGATATTGCATGACAAATGTGTGAAGAAATTTGGTGAATCCAGATAGATTATATAGGGATTGAATTTAACCGACTGTTACATGAAAGGACAATGAAAAGCCAATATGATTAATTGTATCATTTGAAAAGTTGAAGAGATTGCATAACTTAACTAGTGGTTATAATTAAGGTATAAATTAAGACTGGTATATTTTTCACTGGAACGGTTTCGTAGCCCTTCTTAAAGTTAACACATGTGCTCAAGTCACAGTACCGACCTTAGCTCAGTTGGTAGAGCGGAGGACTGTAGTGGGTTCCACCCTTGGCTATCCTTAGGTCGCTGGTTCGAATCCGGCAGGTCGGAATCCTTTTTTTTTCTCTTGCCTTGTGGCTCTTAATGGGCTCAGAAGGTCAGTGAAAACGCCTGAACACTTTGGGCTTAGCCCCTTGCCCCTACACCGGATGATGCCTAATTCTCAACAACATGATTACCTGGAAGTAGTAAATCAGCCAAAGGAAACTAAGTTATCCCTGATTCAAAGCCCAATTACCATATTTTGACATGCCACCTGCTCATCAAAACCGGCCTAAGAAACTTGCTTTCATTGGCAATAGCTTACCCTCTACTATCACAGTCACAAGAATAGCCTGCAAATATAGAAGTTGTGGAAATCTTACAAAATCCCAATAATCAGATGGTTCATCTTAGAGAATCTATTTCAAAATGCAAACCCAAATCTGCGTGTTGAAAACCGATGAATTGTGAGTGGGAGAGCACAGATGAGTCAATATGTCCTGTTGAAAAACATATTCATAGCTTTCCTCACTTGTTTATTTTATTGGGGAAAGGAGTTAGAGTTCATGAGTATAACGCCCGGAAACAGGTCAGGACAGATCTGTTTCAGACTTCACAGGTGCATTGAATTTCATGAAAGCCTAAATTTTTATTGCCACGACCACACCCTGCTAGACACAGATTCCAAATTTAGGGAAAAAGGCTCTGACTGTATATCCACTATCCCACGATACTTTCCCTACTTTTCCCCCTGAAAACCAAAGGTTTGATCCTAGTCAAAATTTTGGTCCCCAAATCGAAGTTTGATTTCTGTTTGGGTTCCCTTAATTAAAAAAAAAAAAAACAAACTGCTAGGTAATGGGTTCCAATGGATCATTGGATCATTATCAGAAAGTTGTATTTTAGTCTTAATCTAACAATAATAAAGAAATAGAAAAAACCCTTTATATATATATATATATATATATATATATATATTGAGAATCAATTCGTTTATATCGCTGTAAAACTAAATTAGTTTTACATTTTATCAATTGAAAAAATTAGAAACAAAATAAAAAGAGTTACAACATTGTGAATGTGTCACGTGCTGAACTTTAGTGTTTACAACTGGTCCGGCAGCTTCCGCATCTCATGCTGCACCTTCGACAGTTTTCGGAATTGATCCAGTAACTCATATGACTTGAACCCACGTGTCATGATCAAAAGAGGGAGGGAGGGAGCTAGTGGAGGCCCTGCCTCCCTAACAATTTTAAAAATTTTATAATTTTTATTTTTAAAAAGTTTTATAATTTTTATTTTTAAAAAGTTTTATAATTTTTTCCTTACAAAAATTTAAAAAACTTTTTAATATGTTTTTATTTTTTAAAAAACTTTATAATTTTACCTCTACAATAAATTTTTATTCGGTGAGATACCTCACAAGAATCCATCAACAACTAATATTAATAAAATTAAAATAAAACCTTTTACAATATAATTATTCTAAAACTTTATTTTTTCAAAATCTCGCAACCACTACCTTTTGTTTTTAAAAAAAAAAAACACTATAGAAACAAAAAAATAATTTTTATACTTTTTCATTTGCCAGCATTTTTCGTGCAAAAAACCTTTAGTCAGTAATTCAATTTTTATGTCATGATAATTGATAAGTTTGATTTATTTACATATGTTATTTTTAATATTTTCAACTTTAAATTTTTTTTATTTAATAATTTTTTTTTGGTGATTTTGATTTAAGATTTACCATATTAGCCATTTTTTTTAAAGCAACAAAGTAAGGATTGGATTAAACACTTGAGGTTAGTTATTACTTTTTTATTTACAGTTTGCTTGATTGCTTTCTTACAAATTATTTATGTTTTTTTTTACAAAATAATTAAGTTTTTTACTTCCTCGTTTAATTGTTTATTGATATTATATTTAATTTTTGTGATTAATTTTAGGGAATTGCTTCCCTATTGAATTGTTTATTGATAGTCTTTAATATTTTTTAAGAGATTGCTTCACATTGAGAGTTTTATTATTTTATTTATTAATTTTTGTTTATTATTAAGTTTATCTAAAAATTGAAAATATTGTCATTATTAAATTATTTATAATTATACTAATTAATTTTTTTAAGTAAATTATTAAGATTGATTTCTTTGAATAATTTTTAAGATTTATACGTATAATTCTTATATAAATTTTTTTCATCTAATTTGTTTTATATACTTATAACTTTTAGTATGATTATTTTATAGATATTATTTTTTACTTTTCATCTCTAAATGTAAAATTTTGACTCCGTCATATCTTAAGAATAGATGATTGATCAGTACAAAGCTCAAAACACCTCCTTTCACTTAGTAGCCTTTTCTCAATAATAATGCATCTAAGAATCTACTAAAAATCTTAACCCTATTTTTTAGATTTCTTGTAGGCAGTCATCATCATTGTTACCTATGGCAAGTTTTTATTTTTTTCAACCTTAATTTCACGAATACAAAAGGTTGGAATCAACCATGATTGAATGCAATGAAATGGGATCGTGGTTATAGTTTATTAGTGGCTAATCCCACGAGGCCACACCTTTAAGGTACTTGTACTATTTTTATTTTTTTTTTGTTTTTGAAAGGTGAAGGTACTTGTACTAATTAATTAACCTTGACATTATTATAACATGATTCTCGTAATTCACCCACTTATCTTGGAGGTTGGCATTTATTTACTAGTTTTTTAAGCTCCCTGCATATGGAGAGCGAATATTGTGCTACAACTTAGAAGGAGAAAATAAACTCACAATACATCCCCATAATAACCATGTATAATGTAGTTTAGCGGTTATAAAGAAACTAAGAATTCCAGAAAAATCTTAGTGCATTGGATTAGTATTATTTTCGTTATCTAGTCATGTATCAAGAATCAAGTACAATTTTATACTTAAAACTTCTAATAAATCTTAAATTAATATAAATTAATTATACATAAAAATTAACAATGGTCAAATGTATAATAATTTTATGAAATTAAAACACTTTTGAAGATTTTTCTTTTAAAAAAAATTGTAAAAATTTAGTCCATTCCAATAAAAGATTAAAGCAAAATCATAGTTTTCAATTAAAATTCTTAAATGTTGTTCTCAACCGTCCTTATATTTCTTTGTTCACACTTGATATGACACAAGATTTTTTTTTTTTTTTTAAATGAAAACACCTACAAGTGTATTTTTATAACAAATTTTTAAAAATTTTAATAATAATATTAATTTTCAATAAATTTTAATATAAAAAAGGAAAAAAGAATCATGAAAAATAAATATGATATATAAAAAAATTATGAATATTGAGTATTTAAAAATAAAAAATATTTATTTTTTTTTAAAGGTCAAAAAAATATTACACAACTTTGACTTTTGAGTCACATAAAAAAATGAAAATAAAATTAAGGGAGTATAATATATTAGTACTTCATTATCAAAGGATCAATTTATAAATGTTGGACTAAAATAATCAATTTTAATTTTGATAAGTATTTCATTTTCCTTTTTAAATAATGATAAAAGAATTGGTAAAATATTGGACAAAACATACTCTTAATTTCAAAATTGAAACGGAGATGCAATAAATAAAAACTTGACATAATATTCAAAAAAATCTCTAAATTATTTAAAAAAATTTAAATAAGTTTTTATATTTTTATTACATTCAATTAAATCTTTTTTAAACCAAATAAACTATTATACTTTTATTTTAAGTCAAATAAATTCTTATAACTAATTATTGATTTAATCAAAATATCATTTATCATTTTATACAGTATAGTACTGACGTGACATATTAATATATCATAATTGATAATGATTTAACATTCTGACATATTTTAATTAATGATGATGTGATATATTAATTTGATATGATAATATGATTATATAATATTTTTTATTTTTCATATTAACGTAATATCAATATTACGTGAATATAAAATAATAAGTGATATTTTAAATAATAATAATTAATTAATTATTAGTTATAAAAGATTTATTTATGTTAAATAAAAATATAAAAATTTGATTAAATATAATAAAAAATAATTTTTAAAAATTTATTTAAATAGTCTAAAATCTCATTTCAACTATTATGTTTAAAAATTTTGATTTGGGCCTTTAACCCGCTACTTTTTCCCGCCCGTTTGGTGGGCAAAATCACAAAAGCCCTCGCGGGCTTTTCTCAAATCCCAACTTAATTTAAACCCCACCGACCAAATGGATAACTGCAATGGAATTTTTTTAATTTTAAAAAATAAAAATATTAATTTAATATTAAATTGAACTGTATAAATTGACATCAGCTAATCACGAACGCTCAAACTGTAGGAGAGGCACTTTCTGGGTGACAGCTAGTGAAAGCGACAGACAAAGGACGAATCACCGGTCACTAGCGGTACCCTTTGACACTCTCCCAGAAACCAAAAAAAGAGAGAATCACGACCCACAAAACTGACACCGTGTCTTCATATTAACCGCCCGATCCAAGAATATAATGTGGTCCTCTGATCAGTGACGACGCACGTTAAGCCTGATTTGCTGATTGCATTGTTACAAGAAAATTTATTTTTCATGGTTTATTTCTCCCACCGACGGAAGATATGAGACTGTTTTTCCCTCATAATTGTGCTGGGACCCACTTTTCTACGTGTTTGTGTTCTTTTTACACGTGTCATAGTTTGGTTATTTTGTACTATGATTAGTACCAAGGTGTTAAATCAATGATTTTAACTCTTTTTCAAAAGGACAAAGAACAAAACAAAAACTTGAGAACATGGTTAATAGGGTGTTACATCAAAATCCAATCTAATTATCCTCTGCAATTTTCTTCCCTTTTTTTCCATATAAAACACCACATGATTAACACCCATGCCACTTGCCACGTGGGAAAGCTTTGTCCTTTTCTTCCAAGTGGAATGCTTGGAGGAAATTGTTCAATCATTTTGTTACGCCTTCTTTCATTGAAGTAATATTTCCATAATAAAATGCATGAAATCAAGATCTTCCTTTTCATTATCAATTTGTTGTCTTAAACGAGAAAATATATTTCGTTAAAGTATCAATTTAACATTTCATCTTCCCACACTCTTTAATGTTTTGTCTAATTTTATATTAATTGAGCTTATTGTGAGTTTGGTGAAGCTATGATTTGGACATTTGTTACGCATTGAATTCTCAAACACTCATACGTCGAGCCGTTATTTTTTTGGATTTTTCGTTGTTTATGTATTCAAGGTGAGTTTTGTGATCAGTCGGGTAAAAACACTCAATAAAATATTTTTATTTTTTATTTTTTATTTATAATTTTATGTAAATTTATTAATTTTTAAACAATAAAATTAAAAAATGTAAACATCATTAATAGAAAATATGAAAAAATTAAAATATATTTTTTCTTTCTCTCATTTTTGTTTTCAAATAATGTAGTCGGTCGACAATGCTCTGTCATGAACCAACCTTGTACAAAATTATGATAGGATAAAATTGTCTATAAGATTGAGTTTTTTGTACCTGTAAGGGAAATGTCTCTCTTTTAAATAATGTAATGGATCGTGGTGACATCTCTAAAAATACTTATTAAGTCTTTAGGGGGAATGACCCTTTAAGAAACGAATGTCATCATTTCCAGTGTTGTAATGGCTACTGATAGAATATTTTTAAAATCTCGTAAACTCTTTATAAATAGTGAACAGTTAGCGGATTACTGAGCTGTCTCACTGGTAAAGATATATTTGTAACGAATTATCTAGGATTGTCCTTATGGCCCAACGATGGCGTGTCTTGGTCTATTTGTAATTAATTTCATATTAATAAAATATTTTTTTATGACTCAGTGGTTGTATATATGTCATTCGGTATGCCTTTTGATTTTGATGCGGGTTCTCTTAGTCTAATTTGTTGTTGTTATTATTGTTGGATCAAATATAACCGAGTATTGATTGACTTGTGTGGAAGTATTCACTTAAGTACTGCACGAACTATTGCATACTTAAGCAAAGGAACGGAGTTTGTGACACTCCCATTCGTCAATTGACCACCCCATGACAGGTGCTCCCCAAGGGAAAGAAGTACCTTTGGGAACAACAGTGCTCCCCTTTCATGAGGAGAGAATTTTTTTTGTATGAGAAAATTTTGAATTTATATAGGAATAATTTTTTAAAATTAATAAAAGATGAAATTATCTCTTTAATATTGTCACCTCATCAAATTAACGAAAATATTAATGTTTGACTAACGATTGGACTTTTATGTCTAGCAAAAGATATTTTTTTGAGGTGAATTATCTATTTTGAAAACTAATAAACTTGCGTAAAATTATGATTAAAAGTTAGAGAGTGAGAATATTTTACCTTTGTTATATTTATAAAATAATTTTTTTATCTTAAACTCAATAATCGATAAGGAGTGTAATTCTCAAGAATTCAATGAAAATATTATTTTAAATTGTAATATTGTAACACTTTTAATTTACATGAAACGTAATTGGCCATTTGTGCTAATAGTGATATAGGATTGTATATGATTTCTATCATTATATGAACATGAAAAAACAAATAAATTAATTCATGTAAATCAATTTGTTAGCACCATTTTCGTTTTGCACATAGGACTAGGAACTATCTCATGTACGCCCCTACATATTGCACATTTATATTATAGCTATTGTAATCTATGGTTGGCAAATATGAGTTTGATAATTTCAATGTGCAAATTTTGAAGTTGCATGTTCTCATCCATCTACACGACAAAGAGGGTTCCATCTATCCTAATCCTAATACCTAGGGAAAATGAAGTCACGAGAAAAAGAATTTTTTATGTTCAAAAGGAAATTGTAAAGTGTAATACTATTTCATTTGCAAAGTAATTATATTATATTTACAGTCTAATTTTGTTGTCAAATACACTCCCTTGTCCTTTTTTCTTCTCAATTGCACTCACAAGTAATTTCCCCCCACCCAAAGCTGATTAGGGGTTTGTGTAAAGCCAAAGGACTTGCTATGGTGTAGCTTGGTGGTGATTTACATGGCAATGGGCAGCAAGTGGGAATTTGCCATGTGTAAGCTAAAATATTTTTTATCAATTTATTGGTATAGAAGGAAGCATGACAATAATGGATAATGACTTTGGAATTGTGCAATGATGGCAGCCGACAAAAGAATTAAGCATCCAATGCAAAAGCCAAAGTTTCCAATTCCCACATGATTCTTCTTCATATTAGCAGTCACCGTGGTGCTTGCTTTTAGGTGAGATAAAACTATTGGCACCCCTCAAAGTGGGCCTTGACCAACAATTAAAAATATTGCCAAAGCAGCCTAGGACGAGTCAAAATACGGAAAAGAAAAACAGAGTTTGGGTTCTATTTGATTTTTTATTCATATTTTGTTTTGAAAAGTAATTTTTTAAAAAAAAAGTATTTTGATATAGAAGTAAATATTTTTTTGAAAAATATAAAGAATTTTTATTTTTTAGTGCAAAAATAATTATGTTAAATTATTATTGCCTTCATTAGTCAGTTGCTTATTTACTTTTATTTTATACCTGTATCTTTAGAATAAGTAACAATCGAACAAAATCTTAATTTTTCGACTTTAAAAAATGAAATTTGATTGAATATTCACGGTTCAATATAGTTTGGTTTAATTTTTTTTAACTATGTTATTAATCTTTTGAGTCATCTATTTGATTTCTTTTACCAAAATATCAATTTATGTAATTTTAATTTAGTTAAATTCAAACTAATTCGATGTTTTATGGAACGAACTAATTTGATTTTCAATGATAATTTTTGTCTTTTGATATATATGAGAGGTATCAGAGAATCAAGAATTTAAATTTTGAACCTCAATTCGTTTAGGAAAAATAATAACCATTAGGTCGAACCCTGCTTTCTCTGTTCAATTGAGAATTACTTTTGTTTATTGAACAATGTAATTTGAAGCTCATCAAAGTTTTGAGTTATATCATACATCCAATTGAGTGAAGTAATATTCAATAATAATTTTCTTATATATATATAAGATTTTTTAATTTATAAAAAATTCACTCTGTGAAACATGTTTTGCTTATCTAATGCTTACACTTGCACGTTAAAGGGTTGGGTTACTCCTAATTATTATTTCAATGTAAAAGAGCAATGGTGGTGGTTGCTATGAATCAAGTCATGAATACATGAAAAACCATTAACTAAATTAATTGAATGAAAATTGCTTAAAGGGTATTTGGCTCCTTAGATTAGTTTATAACTAACAACTTCAAAGCTGTAAGCTACTTAAATTAAATTAATCCCTTGCCCAAAATGGAATGACTTAAAAGAAGTAAGAAAGAGTGGTATATGTGGAAACCACCTGATGATTTATAGATTTCCAAAATAGAAGAAATAAAGTGCATTTCCAATTAATTATTGGTCATCAAAATCCTAGTGCTAGAACCAATCAAGTTTTGCCATGCTTCATTGGTACTGTTTCCCTTGAAGTAGAAACTACCCCAAAATTTTGGGTTCCTTTGTGACCTCAAAGCTCTCCAAAAAGAGTAATGTGGGAGGGACAACAATGGACATATGGTGGGTTGAGTTGCACAAAAGAAATCCAAAAGCCAATCCACAGTCTCATCATTCCATCTCCATATTCTTGGCAATTATTATTTTCTTTTCCTTTCGACCCTTTTTGGTCCTCCTTTTCTTTTCTACTAAGTATGTACAATTTAAAGATGACACTCATGTTCCCAATATGGAAAATATGTTATTGGTGAGTACCATATACCATATGTGTTAAACTTTGAAAGTAAAAAGGAAAAAGAAAACCACCACCGACACCTCTAGTGACCCAAAGTTGTGGCTGGACCATTTTGGAATATTAAACTTTGAAGGATGACTAACCACCTAAACGTTTGAATTATCACCTCTAATTTATATAGCTCATTGTTCCCAAATGAAAGCACCTCGTTAATTTCGTTTCGAATTTGAATCTTGAAATGAGAGAATTTAAATTTATAAAATAAAACAGGATTTAAAATTTACCTTAATTTTGAATAAGAAATGCATGTAACTACTTCTTATTAACTCCTATAATTACGTCATTTTTGGTGAATATATAGTTTGATGGAAGTAATAGAGGAAACTTGTGGCACTGCGAAACAATACATGTGTGAGGACTCCAACTGTAACTTATCTGCTTTTAATCATGTCCTAACGACAAGGACTTGGAGTGAATACCTCAATGTTTGGCAGCCAATAGCCATGCGATGGGAGCAAATTAAGAAAAAAAAAAAGTAATTCTATTTTCCGACGCATGATTTGAGTCGAAGAACCGTCGGTGGATCTGACAAAGGATGAAACAATTAGAGGACTACAGTTGTACAAAACTGACTCACATCTTGAAGAAAATGACAATGCCTGTCACTTGCCAATGCTGTTGGGGGGTTGTTTTCATTACTCATTGACCTCCTCCTCCTCCTTGGCTTATTGCTCATTTCAGTACCACCAGGCAAACTAAAAATAATAATAAAATTAAAAAGGATAATTAATGATAATAATGTCACTTGTTTTATAATCTTATCTACCAACAGTCTGAGCAATGTGTTGGTCGTATCTATCTATCTATCTTCCATTCATGGCATGCAATATCATTGTTGTTATTTTGATCCTGGGATAAATTTCAAATCCTATAGCTACTTAACTATGGATGCTAATTCTTCTATAAGTGTACGCTAGAATATCATCCGCTTATTCACTTAACTCTTGTCTTTTATTAACCACTCTATTGAGTTTATAGAGTTAATCTCATCTTTAATTTGTGACTTGTTAGTAAAATATATTGATATACACAATTCATTTTTTTTTATATATAAAATGATTTTTCAAATAGTTTCAAATTCATTGGTCATCGACACCTTGGTAATTAGAATATAAACAGAACATGTCACGTGTTAAAAAAGCAAGTTCTGTCCATATTTTAACAAAATGTTGATGAATTATAACTAAAAACGAAATGTGCAAAATTATCATAATTAATTAATGATATAATTTACGACTGCAAACTGTGCAATAAAATCTCAAAAGTTCATCAGATTTGCATCTGAAAATTAATCAAGATATTCTCTTCAACAACAGACTTCCCATGTTAATTTTTTTTTTAAATAAAAAGAAGAAGAAGAAGAAGAAAGAATTAAAGAAGAGGCTACCTGCAGAAGAAGCATCCACAGTTGGCCCACTTGCCTAATATTATTTTTCCCCTGAGAGCTGTCACTTTTAGACCAAGAGAAAAACTATGCACATGTGATGCATCCATGTACACATGATGTCTAAATGTCTTGCTAAATTCCCCCTTTGGCTTTGGATTCTTATAATACAGCCTAGAAAATATTCTCCCCACCCTCCCTTTCTTTAAAGTGTTTGATGCATTATGTAGGGTTAATTTATTTTAGACTGTTCCAAAAACCCCCCACTTTGTTTTGGGCCAATGGGATTTTATTTTCAATAATAAGAAATAAATAAAAAAGAAAGAATGTTTTCCACTAGTTTTCCAATTGACAATATCAATTGTCCTTGGCTTACCTAAGTTTTAGCTGGTCCATCACTGTCTGTCACTGGAAACATATCATAATTTTTTTTTTAAAGGCAGGAAACATATCATAATTAATTGCAATATATATATAAATTATTTTTTTTTCAGCAAGAAATTATTATGGAGAGAGAGAGAGGGAGTGATGAGATTTGGTGCTGCAAGAATATCAAAACAATTAATAAAATGCTAACAAGAGCAAGATTGGAACCATTTGATTTCTTTTTTAATATATTATTTTCTGATCTGTTGGAATATCAACGTTACATTTACATCTCTAAATGCAATCTGCTGATACAGAAATATTATGATTTTGATTATGATAGCAATTGACCAACCAAAGACTATTTAATTAATATTAAAACAATTAAATTTAAATCTTCTCTTTTGTTTTTCTTATTGGCATAATACAAGAAAATGCAAGACAGGGTGGAAAGAGAGAGAAAGAGAAAATAATCAAAGACGAAAATGAACTTTCAATACCTAACATTAACCAAATAATATGACTAGGTTATAACATTTTATAACTTAGTCAAATGATCTGGCAGTGATTCACATTTTAACAAATTTACACCATGAATGATGGTTTATAATAATTTAAAACACAAAATTCACATGGGTTTGAAATTAGTACTTAATTGTCACGAATACTAAATAAAAATTGCTCAAGTGGATTTGACCCTTTTTTCAATACGCTGCTAGTAGATCTACTCTTAAGTGTTTTTCACTAAAAATAAAATATAAATTACTGGCTGTATTTATTGCACTCGAGTATTTGATTTATTGATTGATGCATGATCCTCCTGCTTAAAGAGTAGGGTTCAAATCCCCATTATCCAATTATACAAAAAAAAGGAGTTATTGGCTTTATTGTATGTTCCATTTAATTGTTGCCTAAATGTTAACCAGCTTGGCATTTTCATTAATCATTATATATATATGTTGAGAAATAAAATTAAGCTGGAATTAGTCTCTGTTTCTGGAAAGATAAAAAGAGATTGACTTGACATACATTTAGGATGCAAATATTTACATGAGAACCTCTGCCGACACTAACAGAATCAAGAAAAGGAATATGCTTTTGGCCTTATTGTATGAAGAACATACATTGCATTGCCTGCAAATGTTAATTGGGACGAAAAAGGGATTAGGTACATGTCTATATATACTCTGCTTTTTATCGTTACCTATGCCTGCACATTTAGCATATGGGAAACTCTATATGATGTCTTGAAGAAACGTTAGAGCAATCGACCTTGTAACTGCTTGTTGATTATAGGAAAGGAAAAAAAGCATGGTGGAATTGTGTTCTTACTATAATTAATTAATAAAGATTCGTTAGGAATCGAGGAAACTTCACTTTCAAACTTGTCTTAAATATGTTCAACTTAGGGTTTCTTTCTTTCCTTTTTTTTTTTTTTCAAATGAAAATGTTGATGGTCAACTAATTAACTGCTGTGAAAATGTTGATGGTCAACTAATTAACTGTTGTATCATCAGCTTACGTAATAATGACTCACCGTTACATGCTTTTCATGAAACTCTCAGATAAACCTATATATTATACAATTCCTGGCCAATCTTGTACTGGAAATGTATTTAGAAATTATGAGAACTCACATTGTTGCATAACCCCTTCTATCACGTCACTTATAACTTCAAACAAAATTAAAATACATTACCTAGTTAAAAGTTATTACATTGAGACATATAGTCGAACACTTTTCATTAATTTTATAGAAATACTGTTACTTGTTACATATATATTACTCACGAAATTCTTGAATATAACTTATTATACCATTCTCGATCAATTTTATAGTAGAAATGTATTTAAAAATTCTTGAAACTCAAATTGTTACGTAATCTTTTCTATTACGTCAATTATAAATTTAGTAAAATTAAAATGCATTACGGAATTAAAAACTGTTACATTAAGACGCATGGTAGGACAGTTTTCGTCAACTTTAGAGCAATACCATTTGTCTTGGGTAAATTACTTGTTAGTAAAGTGAGGAAGTTGTAATTATCCTGGGAGACCAAAGTTGATGGTGCCAGTACGTGTCTGATCCACCATGAGACTAGTACCCATAGCCCTTTTTCTTCTCTATTAAGCTACAAATCTAACCTTGATCCCTAAAAAGCAAAAGAGATGGGCAACTTTTGGTTGTTATAATTAGCGTAGCTATGTTATTAGCCAGTTTAAAGAGTAAAGTTACGTAAAAGTAAGAATAATAATAATAAGAAGAAGAAGAAGTTAGATTATAGCACTCTCATCACTGAATTCATTCAAGACTGTCCCTTTCCGTTTCACGTACAACACAAAATCGAAAAGAACCGTCCCTTGTAAAAAGGAGCTCTTCCTTATTGTCATTGATCGGTTTTTCCCATCCCAAAGCTTCTACTATATGAAATCCTAAGCCCATTTTGGTCATTTCACAAAAATCTTCCCCCCCCAATTTCTCGCGAGAATTTTGTCCTGTTCAATGTGACACTCCCCTTTACTCAGCTACGCCCTGTTTTTTAACGTTTCTTCTTTTGTGTGTTACTTTTAACTTTTAATTCTCTTCTCTCGTGTCTAAAAGGAATCCTCGTTCCTCCCTTTGCCAGGAGAGTGAGCGAACAAAACCCTCCAAAATTTATTATCCAAAAAGAAAAAAGAATTCAAAGTATCAGAATTACAAAAATACCCTTTATCACCGCCAAGCAGACCGCCATGGTACGGTGGGGGGCAGCTGCCTGGCCCCACCGCCTCCACCTTCCCAAAAATATATATAAAATAAAAAGAAGTAAAAATCTGGGTCCCACTCAAAACCTCATTGTAATTTCTTAGTACCTTGGTTTCATAGAAACAGATATATCTTTTTCATCTGTAGACAACTTTACAGATGGGAAGTAAGCAAAATTTTCTACATGTGAGAGGAAAAAAAACACAATGAAATTTGTAAATGTAATGTAACGTAGAGTAGATCTGTATGATTTGGTTTCTCCTCTCTCTTGCTGATCTGTTCTTGTCTGTGTCCCTATGTCGTCCCTTGAGTGTTAAGCGTTGAATTTTCATTTTCTTCATATTCTCTTCTCTCTCTCTCTCTCTCTCTATAAGAAGCTTTTGATCAGACTCGTGTCACAGATCAACACCACCCAAAGTTTTCATTTTCTTTTTAATAGAGATGCCCATTTGTTAGCAAAGCTCTCTCTTTCTTTCTCTCTCAAGGAAAGAATCAATCAATAAACGGACACAGTCACACAAAAACAAAAAAATTTTTCTTTTTTGTTTGATAGCAGTATTATACTATTTCTATTTCTTTATTATAATAATTGACATCATATTTTATTTGTAGCTGTATTTCTATATTTGGTTCTCTCCCTCTCTCTAAAGATATGTTCTTTGTTCATTGTATAATGAGGGGGTTGTTCCTTGTAATGGGTGCCTGAGAGAGAGAGAGAGAGAGAGCTAGGAGGGTAAAGCTTGAATCTTTTTGTGTTTTGAGCGATGAAGGAGAAAGAGAGAAAGGTATAGTGAAGTTGGTTTCTCTTGTTTTTGAAGCTTTGAGTTGTTGAGGTTGGGAGCTAGATGGATACCAAAGGAAGACTTGTTGCTGGTTCTCATAACAGGAATGAGTTTGTTCTCATCAATGCTGATGAGATTGCAAGAGTAAGTGACTTCAAAGTTTGTTTCTTTTTTCCTTTTTAAGCTTTTTGTCAACTGGCTATGAGCTACGCCGACAGTTGGTGTAGGAATTTGGAGGAGAAAGAGCTGGTAAATGAGTTGTTTTGGGAACTTATTTTAGTAACTGAGGCCGTTTTGGGACCCCCATTTGTGGACTTTGGTGAGGGTTATTTTCTTAGTTCTGGTTTGTGGAGTAGTAAAAATTTTTACTCTTGCTTCTATTGGTTGTTTCTTTAGCTTGATAGATTATCACATTCCCGGAAGATTTCTTCTCTTGTGGTGGGATTTTTTTTGGTATAATCTTACATGCAGTCTAGATTCGACTGAACCAATTTTCATAAACCATTCCTTGTTATCCCAACTGAGTAATTTAGTTTATACTTTGTAGATCTCGGTGCTGGTAGATGCATCCAATACAGGGAATTAGCAACTCTGATTTTGCATAAATTTTGTAATTTAAGCTTTTGAAAACACTTATTCGTTGGGATTTAGGGTAGCTTAAAGTCTATTATGCGGTGTTTTGAAATTTGCAATTTTCATGATCTAATGACGCTTGACATTGTTAGTTATGTAACTATGAGTTGCAGGTGACATCTGTTAAAGAGTTAAGCGGGCAGATTTGCCAGATCTGTGGAGATGAGATAGAAATTTCAGTTGATGGGGAACCATTTGTTGCCTGCAATGAGTGTGCATTCCCAGTATGCAGACCTTGCTATGAATATGAAAGAAGAGAGGGCAATCAAGCATGCCCTCAATGTAAAACCAGATACAAGCGCATTAAAGGCGAGTCTTCATAAGTTTATCTTCTAGTAAAAACCCCTTAGAGAGCAAATTGGTAATAGTTTTAGCTAACAGTGTGACCTATTCCAGGTTGCCCCCGTGTGGAAGGGGATGAGGAGGAGGATGGTGCTGATGATTTGGAGAATGAGTTCGATATTGCAAACCATGATAGGAGAGACCCTCACCATATTGCTGCTGCCATGCTTTCTGCTCGACTAAATATCAGTCGTGGTTCCCAACCTCATGTTTCGGGGATAAGCACCCCGGCAGAGCTGGATGCCGCTTCTGTTGCTTCAGAGATCCCTCTCCTGACATATGGCCAAGAGGTAAATTAGTTATGCAGTCAAAATTTTGTTCGTTTAAGTTTGCTATTACATTGGTGATTGACATATCTAATTAATTATTACCAATGAAGGATGTTGGGATTTCCTCCGATAAGCATGCACTTATCATTCCTCCCTTTATGAGTCGTGGAAAACGTGTCCATCCAATGCCAATTCCTGATCCTTCCATGACTTGTAAGTTATTTCGTATGATTGGTAGAAATGTATGAGAACTTGTAATTTAATTACAAATGATTAATTGAAATACTTTTGAACTTGTTAGTTAATTTTAGATTATTTGTTGTAATTCTGTGAACTCTACTCTGATTTACATGCTTGTTCAGTCTAGCGCTTAATATGGTTTCTTTTGTTGATATTCCAGTGCCACCTAGACCAATGGATCCTAAGAAAGATTTGGCAGTGTATGGGTATGGAACTGTTGCATGGAAGGAACGAATGGAGGAATGGAAGAAAAAACAGAATGAGAAACTCCAGGTGGTTAAGCATGAAGGAATTAATGGTGATGAGTTTGAGGATCCTGATTTGCCAATGTAGGTGCATTTTACCATACTGAAATTTTTTATTGCTAGGTCTGAGTATGTTTAGATTATAGAAGCTTGTTCATGCAATTGTTTTTTTACTAGATTACTCTTTCTTCTTGGGTTACAAGAATATAGAAATTGTCAATTGATTCAGAACAGGACCTGGCTGGTTAAACTAAAGCCTGCATTGGTAATCATTAAGGGTATTCATGGTTAATTATATAACATAGGTGTTGTTTTTCGCTTCTGCTAAAAATTTTAAATAACTTCATCTCTTTATCATTAATTTGTAGTTCAGAAGAATGAAACCAAAATCATCTTCAAATTGTATTATAGAGTCAAATTTCTATTAACAGATTTGAGTCATCTAATGCTATTTTGATGTGACCAGATTCAGCAAGTAACCTTCTGTTATGGTGTGTGCCATTCATGTAAACACGTAATATGGGAATGTAAATTTAACTGAATTGATCTCTAGAAGATATTTCCACTATCGAAACATCACATGAATTATATTGCTAGCTTGAATTGTTTTATCCTATGCCCTTTTGGCTGCAATCCACTACAGTTAATCATAAATGTGGTTCAAGGTATATCTTGTAGCTATTATATTGCAATGATACGACTATCTGCATCTTCATTGCGAATCATTTTTTCTCCGCTTTCTTCATAAAAGATATCAATTTCTTATATGTTTGCTTTAACTAATGTTTTGTTGGCTTTATAGTTTGTTACTGCTTTACATATGTTTTACTTTGACGTTGTGAGCAAATGAATGCACCAGTTTTCTGTGTTGAAAGGTCTGTGCATCAAACATGATAGTAATCAATATCAACTTCAATAGGCTAATTGTAGAGAAGTAGTTGAATTCATTGACACCAGCTTTTTCACATTCATGACAGTTTCAACTAAATATGCAAAATTTATGTGTTATTGTAGGATGGATGAAGGCAGGCAGCCACTTTCGAGGAAACTACCAATCCCTTCTAGCAAGATAAACCCATACAGATTAATAATCCTGCTGCGACTTGCGATCCTTGGGTTATTTTTGCACTATAGAATTCTGCATCCTGTGAATGATGCTTATGTGCTCTGGCTTATTTCAGTCATCTGTGAAATATGGTTTGCTGTATCATGGATACTGGATCAGTTCCCAAAATGGTACCCAATTGAACGTGAAACATACCTTGATCGATTATCATTGAGGTGATTTCACCTTTGTTTCTTCCCTTCCCTTCCCCACTCTTGCTCTCTGTGAATCTCAATTGCTCTCTCCCTCCCTCTCCTCCCTTCTGTTCTGACTCTAAACATGTGTGCATGCTAGAGAGAATTAAGTTTTAGTTAGTATTTTTATACTTACTTTATTAGTTTTTTTTAGGTATGAGAAGGAAGGGAAGCCATCTGAGCTAGCATCTGTAGACATATTTGTGAGTACTGTTGATCCCATGAAAGAGCCACCACTTATCACTGCAAATACAGTTCTGTCTATCCTTTCTGTAGATTATCCAGTTGATAAAGTAGCCTGCTATGTCTCTGATGATGGGGCTGCCATGCTTACTTTTGAGGCACTCTCTGAGACATCTGAATTTGCAAGAAAGTGGGTACCATTTTGTAAGAAATTCACCATTGAACCTCGGGCTCCAGAATGGTATTTTGCTCAGAAAGTTGACTATTTGAGAGATAAAGTAGATCCAACATTCATTAGGGAACGCCGTGCCATGAAGGTTTGTAACTTTTCTCTATTATGTTTGCTGCTGGCAAGCGCCTGCCATTTAATTAACCTACTCTAAACACTACATGACACCAATTGTAGACCGAGAGATTGCATTCCTTAAGCATAAAATTAGGAGGCAGAGAGGTTGTCCATTTGCATTATGAAAAAGAAAACATTACTTCATATAAATACTGTTTCCTTATTATTATATGCATGGCATTTTTTGTTAAAAAAGTGTTTTCAATTGGTTTCAAGAACTGATGTATCATATCTGGTGTTGTTAATTTGTTGATACAGAGGGAATATGAAGAATTCAAAGTTCGAATAAATGGCTTGGTTGCCATGGCACAAAAGGTTCCAGAGGAGGGTTGGACAATGCAGGATGGGACTCCATGGCCAGGAAACAATGTCAGGGATCATCCTGGAATGATCCAGGTGAAGTGTTTTCTTTATATGCTGTTTGAGATTTGGTTCAGATGCTATCCATCCTTCTGCTATTTCCACTTATGCATTAACATGGTAAAAATTGGGTACTCCTTACTATAGGTTTTCCTTGGTCATGATGGTGTTCGTGATATTGAAGGTAATGAATTACCTCGTCTAATATATGTTTCTCGTGAAAAGAGACCAGGATTTGATCACCACAAAAAGGCTGGGGCCATGAATGCTTTGGTACCTCTCTCTCTCTCTCTCTCTCTCTCGTGCATGCACACACTACACACAGCCTCTCAGCTTGGCATGTCCTCTGATCTGTCTGTTGTCTGATTTATCTAACTGTTAATAATTTTTGGCTGATTAATGAAGGTGCGCGTTTCTGCTATCATCTCCAATGCTCCTTTCCTGCTGAATGTTGATTGTGATCACTATATAAACAACAGCAAGGCTCTTCGTGAAGCTATGTGCTTCATGATGGACCCTATTTCAGGAAAGAAAATCTGCTATGTCCAATTTCCTCAAAGATTCGATGGCATTGATCGTCATGATAGATACTCAAATCGCAATGTTGTATTTTTTGATGTATGTATAGACTGGAAAACTTTAATGTTTCACTGACATGTCTCTTTTTAAAAGGAAAAGATAATATCTTTTTATTTTTCTGAAAACAGATCAACATGAAAGGACTCGATGGAATTCAAGGACCAATTTATGTTGGAACTGGATGCGTCTTCAGGAGGCAGGCACTTTATGGGTATGATGCCCCAGTCAAGAAAAAGCCTCCAAGAAAGACATGTAATTGTTTGCCAAAATGGTGCTGCTGCTGCTGTTGCCGATCTAAAAAGAGAAATAGGAAAGCAAAGTCCAATGATAAGAAGAAAAATAACAAGGAGGTTTCAAAGCAGATACATGCTCTAGAAAATATTGAGGAGGGAATTGAAGGTAAGTGTTGTTTTCAAATTGGCTTCTAGCATGCATCTGCAAATTGTCTCACAGATTTTTTCTCATGGCATGTAATCCCTTTCTTAGGTTGTAACCATCAATTATCTCGGAATAGTCTCCTTTGCAGACTTTTTGTCCCCATCTAAGTTTGACCTTGATATTTCCGGATATATAATAATTAACTGAGAATCAATCCCCTATTTCGTTGTTTTGGATGCATGCTTTCTTGCTTGAAGTAGATATGTTAGACCCTTATCACTTATAGTGCCATCATCACGTATTGCAGGTATAGACAATGAAAAGTCATCCCTCATGCCACAAATCAAATTTGAGAAGAAATTTGGGCAATCACCAGTTTTCATTGCTTCAACACTTATGGAGGATGGAGGAGTTCCAAAAGGAGCAACTACTGCATCACTCTTGAAAGAAGCCATCCATGTCATCAGTTGTGGTTATGAAGATAAGTCAGATTGGGGGAAAGAAGTACGTAGAAACTGTTCTGAAGTTAATAATTTGTCTTTTGAAGCTTTTTTTTTTTTTTTGAAATATTGCATGTTTTATAGTGATGCTCATCAATTCCAATCTTCATCCAGGTTGGGTGGATATATGGCTCTGTTACAGAGGATATATTAACAGGCTTCAAGATGCACTGCCATGGCTGGCGATCAGTATATTGCATTCCCAAAAGGCCTGCATTTAAGGGTTCAGCTCCTATTAACCTCTCAGATCGTCTACACCAGGTTCTACGGTGGGCTCTGGGATCTGTTGAAATTTTCTTGAGCAGGCATTGCCCAATATGGTATGGGTATGGCTGTGGATTAAAATCCTTGGAGCGCTTTTCTTACATAGCCTCAGTTGTGTACCCTTTGACATCAATTCCACTGCTCATTTATTGCACCTTGCCAGCTGTCTGTCTCCTTACTGGAAAGTTTATTGTCCCTGAGGTAATCCTAAGCTGCATATCTTTATAACATGCATACTTCCTAACTATTTTGGTATCAATTAGCATAGAAAAATAATCAGCTAGAACCAGTAAGTTTAGAACTGTTTGTAGGTCACAGTACAAGTGATCATGATCAACTTGCTTTCACTACAACAAAGGAAAGCTCATATGATGTCATTTTTTATTTTTCTTTCCCATTTCTTCTTTTTTTCTTTTTTTTTTTGGTGGGGGTGTTTAAACTGCAAGCAATAAATTTTGTTGTTATAATTATGAAATTTATTGTCTCTTTTTAATTCTAAGAACAGGTTTCGGAGCTTAAATTCATCTTAGTATTTCAAAATTGGACTGGCTGAGCATGATTAGAACATAATGTAGTTGCTTTAATTAGAGTCGTGAATCTTGTTCAGGTAGAGCCTTTGTGGTATTAAAGATCCTGCTAGGTGATGCATTTGAGTTAGTTTGGAACATACTAGTGAGACTCTTTGGGCTGTAGCTATGGTATTCTTAAACTTATTGCTAGACATTCCATGGGAATTTCAAAATTTGGATGCTGCACTTAATCTGGCTTGCCAGAATTTCAGCTAATACTGATTTTCTGTTTTGCAGATTAGCAATTATGCCAGTATCCTTTTCATGTCCCTCTTCGTAGTCATAGCTGTGACCAGTATCCTCGAAATGCAGTGGGGAGGTGTTGGAATACATGACTGGTGGAGAAATGAGCAGTTCTGGGTGATTGGTGGTGTCTCATCACACCTATTTGCTCTGTTTCAGGGTCTGCTGAAGGTTTTAGCAGGTGTTAACACAAACTTCATGGTCACCTCAAAAGGAGGAGATGATGGAGAATTTTCCGAGCTGTACATATTCAAGTGGACATCATTACTGATTCCTCCCATGACGTTGTTGTTGATCAACATAATTGGAGTCATAGTTGGGATTTCAGATGCCATCTCCAATGGATATGACTCATGGGGGCCTCTATTTGGTAGACTGTTCTTTGCGTTCTGGGTCATTGTTCATCTTTACCCGTTCCTCAAGGGGTTGATGGGGAAACAAGACAGGCTTCCCACCATCATCGTGGTTTGGTCAATACTTTTAGCTTCGATCTTCTCTCTTTTGTGGGCTCGGGTCAACCCATTTATATCAAAAGGAGGTATTGTTTTAGAAGTGTGCGGGTTGAACTGTGACTAAAAATACTGAAAAAGATGGATGTGTTTCGTGAAGAAAGGCTGTCTGAAAACTGCATAAAAATCGGCTGCGTTTTTTGTCAAAAGATGAAGGCATCCCTTAATGCCACACGGTTGCATGGTGTTTGTAGATACATAGAACTGGGATCCAACAATTGTTCTGTTGAATTTTCATTGATTCTTTACGTACATGTGGATTTTGTGGGTTAGAAAGGGGTTGAATTTTCATAAAAAGTCCTTGTAATCTCCAGAGAAGAGAAAACAGTTTTAGTTTTATCCATAATATGTACATTCCCTTCTCAATAAGGGACTTCACATGAATGCCATGGAATTGTCTGCTCCAAAACTTGGATTGGGATTTGTAGGCAGCGTCTCCATTGTCTTTGCCAGTAAGATTGCCGCAGCCTGTGTCGGCAGCAAACCATCGCCCACCCCTGGATATCCACAATGAATGCTTTCTTTCTTTCTTTATGTCTTGTTTGTTGGAAAGTAGAGCAAACCGTAAGCTTAGAAATACATAATAATCAAGCAGAGTCTATAAATTAATGTGTCATTGCAAGTTATACATCTGAGCTTCCAAATAATCAAAACAGACAACAAAATCCAATGTGCACAATACAAACATGAAATCTTTTCACAATGTTACAAACAAACAATGCATGAGGTATGCTCATATGTAGAAGAAAAATGGGTTACCTTACCCTACCCGTGCCCATTCTCATGGAAATGTTCACCATTCTACAAAAGAAGCGCAAAAAACAGTTGGGTCTAATACTTCCAGAGCTCAAGAGGACGCCTCTTGGATGATGCTTTTGGCGTTGTCATGTTGCCTATTTGCCCCTTCTTAGTGCTAACCTCATTCTCCTTCATGTCATGTATTATCAGTCGCTTTGGTGTTCTTTGAGTCAAACGAGACTTGCTCTTACTTTTCAGTATGGACGAAGTCAATTGCTTAACACTCACGCTCTTGCTCCCCTCCTTTTTTGTAGTCACATTTTTCTTTTGAGATGATGGCAATTTTAGTTGTGACATGAAGGCTTCTTCACGCTCAACAGCTGCAACAAAATCAATGAAACAAAAACGGGAGGAATTGGCTCCTGCTGCCTATCACTGAGAATGAAACTATGAATGAAGAAACTGATGTTCTGTCTACCTGTAGCAACTTCTGAATTCTTTAGTACGGGAGATTTATCTGCCATTGCTGCATCCAGCCCTGAGACATCTTTTCTCATCTCCATTGTTTCTGGACCATCCTTTTGCACTGAGAATTGTATATCCTCAGCATCTGAGCAGGCAACATAATCCTGCTTTTTAAGGTCACTTGAAATGCATTCTGTGATGGTCTTGTCTAGAGCAGCACAATTACTGTCACCAGCCTTTGCATCTGGTTCTTTAACTTCATCTTCATCAGCCAAAGACAAACTCATCTCCATGTTGGTTAAGATATGTGATTCATCAGGATTCTCCAAGTGTTTATGTTCTTCTGTTCCATTACAACACCATCAGTGAATGCAAATTTTGCTGTACTATTCTAAAAGAGCGATTGCTTTCTACAAATCTGTACCTGCAACGAAGGGATTGGAGAACTTACCATCAGAAGTAGCACAAATTGAGGAAATGGAAAGGCAATCGACAACCATCTCAGGTTTCACTAAAGAAACAATGTCCACTTTACTGCAGCTTCCTACTTCCCTGGACTCACCAGCTATATTATCATGCAAATGGAAGCCACGTGGTTCCTCAGTCTGCAGATCACAACTCTTGCTTGCATCCAAACATGGAGGCTGATTCACAACCAAACTGTCGTTGCCATCCATGAATGTGGCTGTTTTAACTGAACCTTCACAATCATCAGACTTTGTTTCAGCAATTTCATCAGGATCTCCCTTGATCTTTTCTACTAGGCAACCATCAATTACATCACTAAAACCTCCAGTATTTATTTGGCGCCCATCTCTTTCCCGCCTTGCAACTATATCATGGTCATGAATGAGCAAACCCATGTAATTAGAGTTACCTCTTCTTAAGCATGAAAATAAATCTACAACCTTTGAGTATGTAAAGCTAAGTCAAGAATTAACGGCTCAAACCAATTAACAACTATACCTTTGCGGTCAATAGAGATTTTAGTTCCCCCCACTTCATCGACATCATCCATAACTTGTGGATGAAGTTTTTCTTTTTCTGCTGTGCCACAGGAACAAGAAAAAAAAAAACAAAAATCATCTCATTTTATACAAATGCCAAAAAAGCCATCTAATCATACTTTTGATGTAATGCTAGTTAAGAGGCATAATTGCATTAACTTAAAATTTCATCAGCATTTAAAGAAAGTAACTGGAACATAAAAGTTTGGTTATCTAAAGTACTCACCACATGACACTGGGATGCTCGAGCATAAAAGAGTAGAACTACCTATATTAGTTTCAGGCTTGCTACAAGGTGAATTAGCATATGATGGGACACCTTGTTTACCACTGCCTAAAGATCTCTGATGAGAAATAGGTGTTTTTCCACCATCCTCAGACCCTGCTTCTTCAACCATTAAAGCAGCATTAAATTCATTTGCTACATGATGAGTGTTTGCAGAGATGTAATCCAACATACCATATGGACCACTATCATTTACATTAGGGTCTTCAGCTTCTGTTCCAGATTGAGGATCATTACTATTGAAAGTGCTTTCCAGTGTGCCAACCTGTGAATTGTTGTCCAAAATAACACCAACAGTTGATCTCAAACCATCTAATCCAATGGAAGAGCTACAATCACGTTCGGGTGCAACCTCTTCACTCTGATCATCAAGATCACCACAGTTTGGCTTTTCAAATGGTAAAGTACTTCTGACAGATGCATTTGGCATCTCTTCTGGAAATTTAGTATGCACCAGCCCAGAAACATCAGTTTCTTGAAACATTGTCTCTAATGCACTCATATTGGTCTCATACAACTTTGCATCCACCTTGCAACCACCATGGTCGCCAAGCTTAACTTTCAGGGCAGATATTGCTATTTCCTCCATCATATTATCATCCTGTCCAACATTTGTTTCTCTACTAGCACTAATTCCATTGCCATCCATGGTTGCAGCAAAGTCGTTAGGCTGATCCATAACAATTTCACCCTGACAATTCCTTCCTCCATCCTCAAGCACATGATCATGAAGCCTCATAGAAAAAGGTTCTGAACTAATGGATGCAGTCAATTCCTCTAATCGCAAAGCTTGACTGGCATTACTAAAAGCATGGACTTCCCCAATTCCAGCACCTTGCTTCACAGCCTCACTTTCATTATCCAACTGCTTCAATGCATTTTGAGACGAAAAATGTGTTGGAATTTTGGTCCTACTATTCTCATTATCCATGCAAACTGGCTCCAATTTTTCTTGCATGTTATTCCTGACTGGCAATTTCCCGTTACAAATACCTGAACCAGTCAGAAAGAACAAGTCCTTTTAAAGAAATAATCAACAAAAAAAAAGCAGCAATAAAATCTATCTCATTTTTCTTTAGATAGTTTAATACTTAAGGACCTTGAGTGGAATTTTCATCTTTTCTCATAGCACCATTATTCTTAATTGGTGCATTAAATGATAAATTGCATCCCTTTAGCAAATAAAGTCAATAAAATTCCTTTGTTATTTGCAAAAGAACATCCCAGCCTCCAAAAGTGCAACAACAATACTAGCTTTATTTGTATTTATAAGTCTTCATAGATTTGAACTGACAGAAAACAAATGCTGTTGTCAAGAGAACCAGGACCAGCAAGAAAGAGAACATCCAGGTAAAATATCATCTACCACAGAATCAAGCAACAGGAAGAAGTATTTTAACAAAAAGGAAAAAAGAAAAAGATTATGCAAGATCCTAATCTGCACTCACATTGTGGAGAAACATCAGCATGAGAAGCACTTTCAAATATGTCATTATCCTTTTCTTCTGATGAAACAGCATCAGTTCCCTCACCATCAAAAACTTCACAGGTATGCTTCTCCTGCGTCTCAACTGAAACATTGTTAAAGCTTCCCTCTGCGATGTCATTTCGTTTATCTTTTGCACATTCACCATCTATGCTGTCTGAAAGTAGATGACAAGCACCATCCGCCAAAAATTCTCCTTCAGAATCCTCATCAAGTAACTTTTTTTCTCCAACAAACAATCCTCTTTCAGTATTTATTGTCTCCTTATGTTCATTTTGCACTATTTTCACAATTTCTTCAATCTTTTGGCGACTACAGATTCCATATCCTGTATTTCTCACAGCATTTTCAACTCTATTTATTGTACCTGCAAGTGTAAGTAAGAAGATTCAATCAAACAATTGCCTTGATCTAATAAATAAACACTCGTATCAGCATTCACTATTCTGAAAAGGTAATACATATAAAGTGAAATGTAAACGTACCTAGCATATCCTGGCTGCCTACTTCAGGTCTATGTGGACTTCTAAAAGTTGTATCGTGACCACTCAAGCTCCATTGCATTCCCATAATTATTTTTTCACCAGTTTCAGCAGTAATTGTATGGATTTTGGCAGTGGCATCACTGTTTTCATTAATCTCAACTGAACTTTCAGTGTGAACCATTCCTTTTCCAGAAGAATGATTGGTACTTGTTCCTTCTGCTTTCTTCAAGGAAACTTCAAACTTCTTCGAACCACAACTTGCACAGAGTTCATTCCAGTGATCACAGACAACTACCTCCTTAACTGGTTCAGCAGCAGTCATGGTGGCATCTTCTAGGTGCTTTGAATTCTGATCCTCTTGAGCAGGATTGTTGTCATCTTCAACCTCCTCCTTATCACTTTCGTCATTCACATTTTCACTCATTGATGATTTTTCTGACTCCAATACTTTCTCCTGTTTTAACTTATTTGAAGTTTCACCTGCACATTATCAAGCACATGTGGGCAATTAAGAAAATGAACATGGTATGGTTCATTATGACATCAAAAATAAACTCACCTGCAAGATTTGATTGACTGGCTGCAGAGCAAACATCAGCCAGAGAGGCCATCTCAAAACAGTTCATGTTGTTAACATTGCTTTCAAATTCAACCATTCTAGGTTCAACCAAAACTTCATCAAGAGCACCTGTTTTATTTAAAGAAAGAAAATGATGATATTTTACTTTACCCTCAACGGTATCATCCTGGATCACTATTTCCTTGTCATCCTCCACCAAACTGGTTTCCTCATCTTGATTGCACATCTCACTTCTGGCAATTCCGACAATAATTCCAGCGTTGCATAGTTTATCTTCAAGTGGAATGAAGAAACAAAGATCAGACAATGTTCTCATTGAATTAAATGTTCTAAAATGCTTATAACTAAAGAAAGAAAATGAATTTCACACACCTTGGCTTTGTGGTGCAAGTCCAAATGGAGTTCTGCAGGCAGTAGTGTCACTACTTGAACTCCACTTGATTTCTGTAATATTTGGTGTGCCAGTTATTTTGGTAACAATATCAATTTCAGCTCTATAATCTTGCTTTTCAGAAGCCTTGGTGGAAGTTTCGGGGAGAGAAATTGCTCCCGCATCAGAAAACTCAGTAGCACTCAGTTTTTCAGTTTTCTTCAAGGGAGTTTCTGACCCTCTCTTCAAACCAATACTTTCACCAAGTTCATTCAGGAGATCATTGAAAATTACTTCCCCAATTGATTCAGCAGCAATCACATTGGCATCTTCCAATTGCACTTTTATGTGATCCTCCTCGACAGGAGTTCTACTTCTTTTAGCATCCATATTATCATTTATAGAGTTCACGTTTTCCACTGTTAATGGTTCTTCTGTCTCCAATATTTTCTCCTGTTCTATATGACTTGAAGTTTTTCCTGCAAATTAGCAAGCACTAAGTGAGCAACTAAGAAATTTAATATTGTATAGTTCACTTGTAGCATCAAAAGTACATGAACTCGCTCACCTGCAAGGTCTGCTTGGCTAGCTGAAGAGGAACCGTCAGCTGGAGAATTTATCTCAGGACAAACAACCATTCTAGGTTCAACCAAGTTAGAATCATCCATAGCACCTGTTCCATTCAAGGAAAGACAAGACTGATATTTCATTCCACCCTCAAAAGTATCATCATCGATCCTTATCTCTTCATCATTTTTCACCAATCTGGTATTCTCCTTATGGATTAATACAGATTCACAAACACAATGTGAATTTTCTAGAATCATATTTTCAATCATTTCTTGATTGGACATCTCACTTCCTGAAGTCTCAACAGCAGCTTCAACCCAGCAAGTTTTTTCTTTGACTGCAATGAAGAAAAAACTATAAAAAATGTGGTCTGTACAGAATTATATGTTCCAAATAGCTAAAAAGGAAAGGAAAGGATTTTCACACACCTTGGGTTTCTGGTGCAGGTCCACATGGAGTTTCTGGGGCAGCAGTGTGGCTATGTGAGCTCTGCTGGATTTCTGTGGTCTTTTGAGCACCAATTTCAGTAATAGCAAAATGGAATTCAGCACTACTTTCTTGAATTTCAGTAGCCTTATCAGAACTTTCTATGTGTGGAATTCCTTCTTTATCAGAAAAATCAGTAGCAATCATTTCTTCAGCTTTCTTGAGGGCATTTTCTGACCCTCTCTTCAAACCACTACTTTCACCAAATTCATTCAGGTGATCCTTAAAAGTTGCCTCCCTGACAGATTCAGCAGCAGTGACATTGGCAACTTTTAATTCCACTAAGATCTGATCCTCTCCAAAAGAAGTTCTACTATCTTCAGCATTATCACTCGCAAAGTTAGTGTTTTCACCCCTTGGTGGCTCTGTCTCCAATTGTGTCTCTAGGTTCACGGCGGTGAAGGTTGCACCTGTGCATAGGGAGCAAGTAACAATTAACATAATACCGTTTCTTCCGAAATCAACACTGAATACACTCACTACTCACCAGTAAGATCCATTTGATCCGCTAATGAAAAACCATTAGCTAGAGAAGTTATCTCAGATGAATCCAGGTTGATCACGTTATTTGGGTCATCAACAGCACCTCTTCCAGTTAGATACCAACTTAACTCATGACAATTTATCTCACTGTCAGCAGTATCAACCTGGACCAACTGCTCTTTCTCACTTTCCACGGGGCTTCTATCCTCCTTGTAAACAACCAAAGATTCATACGCAGAATGTGTGTCCATTGCTTTTATATCTTCCTTCTTTTCTTGATCAGACATTCCATGTCCTGCAGTATTGACAGTGATTTCAGCTCTATCTATTACATTATCTACAGCCAAGGAAGAGAGGAATAATCAAACAAATGAATTCATCTAGTGAATAAAAATCATTTACAAGATTCAATTTTGCAAAAAAACATAATTTGAGCATTTGACCCACCTTGGCTTTCTGCTGGAAAGGTCATCCCAGAAAAATCCACCGCGTGTTTACCTTCAAATTCTAGGAGTTTGGGGTCTGAGCATTTAGCATCATCCAGTATGCATTTTGTATTGACAGACTTACATGACATACAATTCTCTTCACTCTCAACATTGCCACCATGGACCAATTTCTCTCTGTCATCTTCCACTAAATTGCTTTCCTTCTCATAACCCACCATAGATTTGTCAGCAGCCTGATGCATTTCTTGGTCTGTAGAAAGGCCTACGAACTTCGCAGATGTTCTAATCAGAGTTTTCTCCATATTTCCAGTAGAGTCCTTGAGTTCTTCCAGGTCAAGAGATAGAGGAGAGGCCTCTGCAAATCCACACTGCTTCTTTGCTCCAGAATTTCCCGTCAATCCCTGTCTCTTTTTGTTAGAGCATCTCTCAGAGTTCTTGGCTGTCTGTTTGCTGACATTCAAACTAAGATCATTTTTGTTCCCTGCACTTTCTTCTACAACTAACTCATCCTTACCAGCTGGTAATTCTCCAGGAGCCAGAAGACTCTCAGAAAGTGCAGCTGCCTCTATAATTGTGATTCTAGATTTGCTTTGTTGCTTCTTCTTGACAACACTGGCAGTTGGACAGGGAGGTGCAACAGAGGAACTTCTAGAAGCAATACGATTAGATCTTCTTTGGGCTTTCTCTTCGATAGGATGATGCTCTACAACAGAAGTTTCTTCTTCCAGAATAGGCTCTTGCCTTTGCTGCTTCACTCCAGAGTCTTTTTTGGTAAAAGCAATTTGATCTTCTTTAGAGGTTCCTGGTGAATTATATCTAGAAACATTTCGACTAGACCTTCTAGGTAATTCTTCAGTCACCTCTTTCCCTACAAATGGTGCTCTAAACTGCAACATTTGGCCAATATCTTCTTTATTCGCCAACTCGGCATTAGTAGGAGCAGGAGTGTTTAGAATTACAGTCTTGCGTCTGCTCCGCCTCAAAGGGGCTTGGTCTTGAGAAGTAAACGCATACTCGGCCCTCTCAATCTCACCACTATGTTCCACAATTGCATCCAGGTCAGTAGTCCTAGTTCGTTTTCTGGTCTCCCTTTTCACAAGTTCTTCCTCATTTTCCCCCTTAGAACTCTGACACACAACAGTTTTTCCGCTGGAAGAATAACTGCTTAAACATTCTGAAGGTTTTTCAAAGGCAATATCTCCTCCAGGAACCTTAGTTACCTGAGTTTCACTTTTAGCAGTTTTGGCACAATCTTTCTCCGCATTACGATTGGATCGCCTCAAAGGCTTCTCTGCTTCAGCACCTTCTAGCACAAGTAAACTGTTTTCAGCTCTCACCCTTTGAGGCACAATTTTCTGTCTCAAAGCACTTTTCCCTCTACCTTTCTGAGGTTTTTTGAGTTGAAGAACCTCTTCACATCTTCTCTGTACCTCAACTATTTTAACTTCACTTTTTACCATGGAAGCTACATTTTTTGATTGTGCCCTTGACTGCCGCGTTACCCTAGAAACAACTTCAGCCTTTTCCACTTCATTGCTCAATGCCACAGACTGATCTTCCTTTCTAGCATTCCTTGTTGGTTGCTTGGAGCCATTTTTGGATCCCACATCCTCACAAACAACATAACTCTCTTCAGAACTTTCATCCAACATATGAACCTCATCACCTCCTTTACCCTTCCTTATCTTCTTTGAATCTTCCTGTGTCACATTCTTCCTCCTTCTTAACTGCCTCCTACTTACCCCACCAGTCACTTCATCATTACAAATCTTGACATCATCTCTGTAACCCATTTCTAACACCTCAGATTTACCAATATTAATCATCTCAGAATCTTTATTCTTCATGCCTCCTCTCCCTCTCTTCCTCCCAACAGAAGGCGTAGAAACCATATTTACATCATCTTCAACTGTACTTTGCACTCTAGACCTTGTGACTCTAACTTGGCAGTCCTCAGCCTTCCTAATATCTTCACTTTTTGGAGCATTTTCAATAACCTGGGCAGGATTTTTGGACAACATTTGCTTCCTAGACCTTCTTCCAGGCCGCCTATAGACAGAAACCTCATACACAATGGTTTGATTTTCAGGGCTAAACCTGACTTTCCTTGCCTGCTTTTTAGCAACCTCAGCTCCAGTTTCACTACCTATTTCTTCCGGATTTGTGGTCAACTTTTCTAATGAAACGAGCTCTTCATTTTCCTGCTCAAGGCATGAAAAGAAATAAGACAATAGCGTTATAATATGATTGAAGTGAATTAATGTAACATAGAGTAGTTATGTTGCTACTTGCTTTTTGTCATATATGATTTCTTCATATAAACTCAAATAATAGCAATTCAAACATTTTTTGTTTTTCCACAAAACTGAAAATTTTAATATTTAAAACTTCAAAAATATGTCTGCTTTTCTATTTGAATGCACTTTTTTTTGTTTTTTATTTCATAGAAGGCCAGCAGTAAAAATAACTGCTAACGTGGAGTTTAAATTTCTAATGCTTAACTCTCAGTAAAGTAGAGAAAACAAGTCAAATTCCATGACCGAAATTTAGAATTTGATGCTTTCTGTTGCTTTTTCTTTCTTCAGAATTCCCGTTTATATAAATTTACTCTCAGATCTACAGAAAAAGAAGGAACTCACAACATTACCTGTTTTCTAATCTTCAAAATAATTAAACATACAGAAAATTAACAAAAAAATAACAACGGAAAGCTAATCATTTTGTCGAATGTCGGTCTTAGTTCACCAATTCATTGCGCATCGGCAGCCAAACGCGCAGTAGCAGAAATTAAAGAAAAACTATATTTGGAAAAAAATCAAAAAAGAAAAAAAAAGAAGACAATTAAATTAAAGAGAAGGTACCTTAAAAATGGAAGCCAACTGATTCGCCATTTCACGGTTGGTTAAATTTGCAGGGACGCCGTGCTTTTTACACAACGCCTGCAGTTCTTTTCTCTTCATGCATTGAAAATCCATCTCTCAACAACAATTAGGAAAAGAAAATAGAGGGAAATCTAATGGAAATTCAAATGAAACAGCGAAAATCCATTGTTGTTTTCTCCGAAAGTTGTTGAAGAAGAATAGCCTGAGAGATACTCAGCAAAGGGCGATGATGTTCGTTTATTCGGAAGTGGCATACGGAGTTGGCTGTTTGAATTCAAAAAGGCCAGTTTTGGCGCTCTTTCAAAAATTGAAGGGGATGGGGACCTCAACATACTTTATCCACTCGCTTTGTTTTGATGAGTTTTTTTGTACTCGCTACTACTGCTCGACAGAGCGGGGGGTGGTTGGTTGGAAGAATTACCTTCTGCGTATAAGACCTTCTTGACTATTGCCACGTGGAAGAATCTCTTTCCTTGGAAGTCTGTAAAGATTTTTTAACGTGAGCTCTGTACCTTAAGAATCCATTGCTTTTGAATTCTGAATTTTCGGTCAAAGTCCAATTTCAATTTAAATTTTCTAAAAATAAATTTAAATTTCCCTTAATAAGGTTAAAAAGAATTTCAAGCTTTTTCCTGTCTGAATGGAAAAGTCTTTTATAAATATTGAATATTTTACTAAAACATAAAAAAATTTGCATTAATCAACATTAAATCTTTTATATTTGAAAAAGACATAAAACATAAATCTTGAAATCAATCTCACTTCAAAAATATACCCTTCTCCTTCTCATGAGATGATCACACAAAGCAATAAAGTTATAAAACATCATTATTTTTTCATCTCTTTATTTATTATACTATCTCTCAACAAAGTATCATTAATTATTTTTATTCAATTATTTCAGAATATCATATCATTGTAATTATTTTTTCCTAAAATACAACAATTTTTAATATAATATAAAATAATTAAAACCAATTAAAGGAAAAATTTTATAGAAAGTAGGAAATAAGTTTTTCACAGATGAAAATCTCACATTTCATTTAATTTTTTATTTTACAATTTATTCACTTAACAAATTAACCAATATAACAATATGATGAGAAATAAATAAATAATAATAATTAAATATTATTTATATATAATATTTTTAATATTAAAAAAATATTTTGGACATCTTGAATAATTGATATATGTTGACATTTTTATGGTGTCATGGTAGAAAATTATTGAAGATGAAAAAATTTTTGAAGATGGGTCATGATGGAAAATAATTTTTATAATATAATCCAAATAACTGAAAATACTTTCGATAATTTATCTAAATAATAGGTAATATTAGATTTTTCGATAAAATATTTTACATAGAAAAAATTGTCCTTTAATAAGTTATTTTCGTATTACCAAACAAAACCTTACAAAATTAAAATTTCAACAAAAAAAAATCAAGGAATCAATTTATCAATAAAAACACTAATTCAAAAAAATATTATATTAAAACACTCTTTCCATTTTAAATTCAATATCCATCATATTACTCTTATATTGAAACATTAACTTTAGATAGAGTCACCCAATTTTTACAAATTTAAAGAACAATAATTATCATGTAAAATTCTAATGCTTCATTCCTAAAGATTTTATGTCATTTGAAGATTAACAGTTAATTTAAAAAGCAAAAAAATAATATTTAGAGATAATAGTGAATCAATTTTGAACTCCAAGATATATGTGAAGTAAGATAAAAATTTGAAAAAATAATCATGGAAGGGACATAACTATGAGTTAAAAAGATTTCATCATCACATTTATGTTTTTAGGTTTTCTTCCTTGGTCTGTGTTGTATATTGTACTGAATTACTAATGGGTTCAAAAAATTATTTCTTTTTTGTTATTATGAAATTACATATAAATCAAAATGTTTTAAATACTTAAAATAAATTACAAACATAAATAATAAACACAATTATTATATGAATACACACACACACACACACACACACATATATATATATATATATATATATATGAAAATTTGCATTAGAACATTTGGTTTATTGATTGCTGTATGATCTCTTAACCTAAAAGTAATGGTTCAAATTTTCCTTCCCCAATTTAAAAAAATATATATGAAAATTTATATATATATATATATATATTAAATAACAATCTAAGAAATATATATGAAAATTTAAGCTTGAAATTATAAATAGAGAGTAAGAGATAGAAATTCAAACAAAATGATCCATACAGTTTCGATCTTTCTTTAAAGTACCTACCTTCTCTGCATTGGCTTCCTCTTGGGAAGAAGTCTAATCTATTAATTTCTTTAAGTTTTACAAAAATACATTTTGAAAGTTAAAGTATAACTTTTACATTATTACCTTTCAAGGCTAAGATATAACCTTTAATAACCATCTTGATCCCATTTTTTTTTTAAAAAAAAAACTCTCTTCATCTCAAATAAGCTTTAACGTTTTACAAATGAATTTGCAAACTAATGACCTTTAAAAGGTTGGATGTTTGCTAGATAAGTACAAGGAAAATGATTTACAAAGATTTAAATACAAGAATAAAACCTTGAAAATCGAAACACATGAATTTTTCTTGAATGCTTGAGGAGGTTAAGTGCATGATCATTCAAAGTTGTTCCTTTAATATCCCAATATGTTGGAGTGTCCTTTTTATAGTTGGAACAAGCTTCTAACCGTTGAGGCTGTTTTGAGATAGAAACTAGCCATTATTAAATGAATGTTGTAAGCTAAAACCTTTTAAGGGATTGATCCATTATGAAAATATTTTTTCACTCTTGAAAAGTTGATTTCTTAAAAAAAATGTTAGAGCTTATGAACATTTTTTTTTCTTTTCAAGAAAAAAAGCTCTAGTCAAGTAAAGCATGTTGGTCCCGTTAATGTGTGCTAGAGGGGGGTGAATAGCATAATTTGGCTCTTGATAATGTGTGGAAATAATTTTCAGAACTCAAGAAATTAAAAGCAGAGTATAAGATGCACAACAATTTAGAGTGGTTCAGTCCAAGACTTACATCCACTACCTTGATGATCCAACCACGGATTTTCCCAACGATTCACTAATCCGATGAAATTCACAAGCTTTCACCAAGCTTTTACAATGGCTTTTTGCAAGCTCAGCCAAAACCTTTACACTAGTTTTTCACGGGCTCAACTAAAACCCAAAGTGATTTTCCAAGGTTCAACCACAACCTATAATATTCAAGCTTTCCCAAGCTTGAACAACCCCTTAGAGTGACTCTCCCACTCTAAGTATATAAGAAGAAGTAGTAAAAGAAAGTACTTATGATCACAAGTTGATTTGATTGGTACAAGATGAGTGCTAAATACAATGACAAATAATAGGCGTTTAAGTGCAAACAAGTGTAGTGAAGCTTTTTTGGTTTTTCTACTTTCTATAGCTCAAATCTCATTCAAAGCTTCTAAAAACTTATTTTTAATTTTTGGAAGACCCTTTTATACTTGAAGATGCAACTCTGATGGTAATTTGACAATTTATGACCGTTGGAAACAATTGAGGATGATTTTTAGCTGTTAATCTACCTTGTAGTATTCTGGTTCAAATTACAGACAAAGAGCTCTTAGACGACTAACTTGGTTGACTAAGTTAATATGTTGGAGTGTCCTTTTTATAGTTGGAACAAGCTTCTAACCGTTGAGGCTGTTTTGAGATAGAAACTAGCCATTATTAAATGAATGTTGTAAGCTAAAACCTTTTAAGGGATTGATCCATTATGAAAATATTTTTTCACTCTTGAAAAGTTGATTTCTTAAAAAAAATGTTAGAGCTTATGAACATTTTTTTTTCTTTTCAAGAAAAAAAGCTCTAGTCAAGTAAAGCATGTTGGTCCCGTTAATGTGTGCTAGAGGGGGGTGAATAGCATAATTTGGCTCTTGATAATGTGTGGAAATAATTTCCAGAACTCAAGAAATTAAAAGCAGAGTATAAAATGCACAACAATTTAGAGTGGTTCAGTCCAAGACTTACATCCACTACCTTGATGATCCAACCACGGATTTTCCCAACGATTCATTAATCCGATGAAATTCACAAGCTTTCACCAAGCTTTTACAATGGCTTTTTGCAAGCTCAGCCAAAACCTTTACACTAGTTTTTCACGGGCTCAACTAAAACCCAAAGTGATTTTCCAAGGTTCAACCACAACCTATAATATTCAAGCTTTCCCAAGCTTGAACAACCCCTTAGAGTGACTCTCCCACTCTAAGTATATAAGAAGAAGTAGTAAAAGAAAGTACTTATGATCACAAGTTGATTTGATTGGTACAAGATGAGTGCTAAATACAATGACAAATAATAGGCGTTTAAGTGCAAACAAGTGTAGTGAAGCTTTTTTGGTTTTTCTACTTTCTATAGCTCAAATCTCATTCAAAGCTTCTAAAAACTTATTTCTAATTTTTGGAAGACCCTTTTATACTTGAAGATGCAACTCTGATGGTAATTTGACAATTTATGGCTGTTGGAAACAATTGAGGATGAGTTTTAGCTGTTAATCTACCTTGTAGTATTCTGGTTCAAATTACAGACAAAGAGCTCTTAGACGACTAACTTGGTTGACTAAGTTAATATGTTGGAGTGTTCTTTTTATAGTTGGAACAAGCTTCTAACCGTTGAGGCTGTTTTGAGATAGAAACTAGCCATTATTAAATGAATGTTGTAAGCTAAAACCTTTTAAGGGATTGATCCATTATGAAAATATTTTTTCACTCTTGAAAAGTTGATTTCTTAAAAAAAATGTTAGAGCTTATGAACATTTTTTTTTCTTTTCAAGAAAAAAAGCTCTAGTCAAGTAAAGCATGTTGGTCCCGTTAATGTGTGCTAGAGGGGGGTGAATAGCATAATTTGGCTCTTGATAATGTGTGGAAATAATTTTCAGAACTCAAGAAATTAAAAGCAGAGTATAAGATGCACAACAATTTAGAGTGGTTCAGTCCAAGACTTACATCCACTACCTTGATGATCCAACCACGGATTTTCCCAACGATTCACTAATCCGATGAAATTCACAAGCTTTCACCAAGCTTTTACAATGGCTTTTTGCAAGCTCAGCCAAAACCTTTACACTAGTTTTTCACGGGCTCAACTAAAACCCAAAGTGATTTTCCAAGGTTCAACCACAACCTATAATATTCAAGCTTTCCCAAGCTTGAACAACCCCTTAGAGTGACTCTCCCACTCTAAGTATATAAGAAGAAGTAGTAAAAGAAAGTACTTATGATCACAAGTTGATTTGATTGGTACAAGATGAGTGCTAAATACAATGACAAATAATAGGCGTTTAAGTGCAAACAAGTGTAGTGAAGCTTTTTTGGTTTTTCTACTTTCTATAGCTCAAATCTCATTCAAAGCTTCTAAAAACTTATTTCTAATTTTTGGAAGACCCTTTTATACTTGAAGATGCAACTCTGATGGTAATTTGACAATTTATGGCCGTTGGAAACAATTGAGGATGAGTTTTAGCTGTTAATCTACCTTGTAGTATTCTGGTTCAAATTACAGACAAAGAGCTCTTAGACGACTAACTTGGTTGACTAAGTTGATTCTGTTTCTGTTTTACAGATTCTGGCAAAGAGCACTTAGTCGACTGACTTGGTTAACTAAGTTGGTTCTGTTTCTCAAACTCTTCAACTCACCATTTCTCCAATTTGAAGTTTGGTCAACCAATGTTCTTCCTTGTTAAACCAACAAGCTTCCTCCTTGTTATTTAGTAACATCTTGTTGATTTTATTCCTCTTTTTCTTTCAAAAATACTCTTTGAAGATTTAAGAAATTAATCTCATGTATTAATTTCTTGCACACTTAAGTAAAAGAATTAGACACAAATAAATGTGAATGTTTTATTATCATCAAAAACTAATAGAGCCAACAATCTCTCCCTTTTTGATGATGACAAAACACTCATTGATTAACAAAATAGTGTCATTTTAAATTCTTTTTAGTTTTCTGCAGGAATTGAGGATTACTCCCCCTAAGTACAAGCTCCTCCTTAGTGTGTGCATATTTACTTATTTTATTTCAACCAATTTTATTCTCATCATATAGAAAATGATATTGTATATTTATAGAATATAAATGTGCAGCAATATAGAGTGATTTGCATCTAGAGATTTTCAACTACAAGTTTTGACAGATTTTTGTCTATGTTCCAGCAGCTGTCAACAGTCAATTGATTTCAGATTGTGTCAACATCATCCACATTTCAATTGATAAGCTTTATACTTCATCTATAACTCATTCTCATAAGACATTATATAATCATTATCTTATCATCATGTAAATCCATATTAGCATATTAGCAGCAGATTTTGTTTATGACAGTCAACATATCAAAACATCAGTATACTTCAGTTTTACAGCAGTTAAATATCATAAACATATCAACATTCATATCTCACATACATTCACATAAATAACAAAATTAAAGCTAAGTGTTTAAGTGCCACCAAGGCATAAATATCAGTTGAATAAAAAGTATTTCGAAAATGCCCCTGAACTAGTTATGCTTCCTATCTCTTATTTTTCTACTTTCATGCTCCCCTGGTTCTGCTTTCTTTCCTTTCCTAGGTTTTTGGTTCCTTTACCCTGGTACCATACTACTCCCCTTTTTTGTCAGCATCAAAGGAGGAGGATTCTACTCATCAGATGAAGTAGAGGGAGAGGATTCAGTTCCATAGAAAGGGTTAAGAGGAAATGAAAAGGGTTCTCGGAGATGAGATGACTTTTTAGGAGAGGAGTTTGAAGAAGATCTATCTGAAACATGAATTGGACTATGAGGAGAAGAGGCTGAAACTGGTTTGGACTTCTCTACTAATCTGGAAGACTTTCTTCTTTTGAGAAAAGTTGTCTTGGTTGCCATAGTCTTCCTTCCTTTGGTTGGTTATTTTGCCTCAGCTGGTGGTGCTGTGGTGGCTTCTGGTTTCCCTGTTTTTGCCTTTGGTTTGGGGGTTGAAGTAGGTTTCTTTCATTTTCTTACATTTGCACCATCCTTCTGAGTTGCTGTCTTGATAGTGTCTTTTTCATCTTGTTCCTTTCTGACCATTTGATGAAAATATCCATAATGAAAACTTTTTCTGAGTTCAAGAAGAGGCCTGCTGTTTCTCAATTTTTGCACCAGCTACTTCAGTTCCTTATTTTGAGTCTTTTTTGCTTTGAGTTTTAAAAGAGGGTGATTTGGCTGGCTATTCAACTCCTTGTGGGGAGTCCTCAATTTGCAGAACAAGACTGGCAGACTTATAGGTAGAGCCTTCTGCTTGAGTGTCAGAACTTGCAGACTTCTCTGCTGGCTCTACTGAACCTTTAGCACCTTGTTGTGTAGGTGCGGTGCTGGATGTGGTAGAACTATCTGCAGCCACAAGTTTAGACCTCATGTTTTCCTTTTCCTTCAGCTTGTTTTCTAACTCAGTGATCTTATCTTCCATTTTCTGTAGCTTCACTCCTTGGTCAGTCAGCTTACTATCCTCATAAGCAAATTAAAAATCATCTCATATGAAAATCTAGAAGAAGCTTCTTCAGGTTGAGCAAACAAACTTTGATATTTTCTTGGGCCAGTTTTGGAGGTTTTGATAAACTTCTCTTCATCTAGCACATACCCCATCTTAATTAGGCTGCCATAATAAATGGCTTGGTCTCTGATTTTCACCAGGTCCATATCATACTTTTTAGCCCATATTCTTTTCTTCTGCACAAGGGATGTAATCACATTCCCATATGAAAGATTTACCTTATCAAGTCTGCAGGCACTTCTCATTTTCTCAATCATAAATCTTCCTAGATTTAGAGACACTCCATTAAAAGCATGCTCCATCTGCCAAAGATTTTGGAGGCTGATGTAACTAAGACTTTCACTCCTCTATTGAATATTTGCTGCAATGAAGTAATGCAGTATCCTAATCTGTGGATTGATTATTAGACCTGAATTACTTTTAGAAGAATATTTTTCTTTTCTTCTAGTGATAATCTCCCATAGTGAAGACATCATATTTCTTTGAAAGTTCAAATTCACCTACTTCACCCTCTAATTTCAGCAAGTTCCTTAAATCTCCAGCAGTCACGATAAACTCTTTTCCATTCAAATATACATTCATCCCATCTTCTACGTAGTCATCAGATTCTACTAATTTTTTTTCAGAGCAATGCCAAAGTAAAATTCATTAACCAGACTTGGATTATATGACCTATTCTTAAAGGTGCTGTAACCTTTAAGTTTAAGCTCATCAAAATACTCAGATAGACTAGTCCAGATTTCTACATTTTTCTTAAAACTCTTCTAATCAATAAACTTTCCGCAGGAGATTGGTGCATTTTCTATATTCTTGAATCTATACTCATGCAGCTTATTTCTAAATTTCGAAGAAGAAGAAGAACCGATACATTTCTAAAGTGAGGGTTCTGTATCTTTCTTCTTGTGAATTTTCTGCTTGTTTTTTCTTAGTTTCTCGGCTATTTCATTCACTAAGGCAGACATAATTTTCTGTTTCTTCTTCTGACTTTCTATTCCAATTTCTTCCTCAATTAGCATTTTTCCTTTATTTTTCTCTGATGCTTCTTTACTCTGAGATGTTCTAGCCATTTTGGTTCTAGAAATTTTTGAAGGTCTAAGTCAGTTTTAGAGGCAACTAGGATGGTTTAGGTTTTTGTTTTTAGAGCAACGAGTTGCAGAGGAGAGGGAAGAAGAGGTTGGCAGCAGTTATTGCTTAGAAGACTTATCATCTACCTTTAAAAATCGTCCTACTTTTATTTCTTCATATTTTCAAATTTTCTTCTAAAATTTTGATTATTTACCTTTGGCAACTCTGTTCTCTTCCTCTTTACACCCAGTAAATCAAATTTTTACCACAATTTACTCCTTTTTTCATTAAACTCACTAAGTCTTATTATTTAAAGATGTCAGGCCACTCTTAGTTGACTAAGAATTCCTTAGTCGACTGAATGCATTCTGTTTTCAATGTGAAAGTCAAGGATTTTCTTATAATTCCTTCACATTAATCATCCCCAAATTTCTTTTAATCTCACAAAATCTATCTTCACTTAGTGGTTTGGTAAAAATGTCTGCTAATTGATGTAGAGTATTCACAAAGTCTATTTTAATGTCATTTTTCACTACATGGTCTCTAATAAAATGGTGTCTAATTTCAATGTTCTTGGTCCTAGAATGTTGCACCAAATTTTTTGATATATTGATTGCACTTGTGTTATCTCAGTATATTGGTACATTATGCATGATTATTCCATAGTCTTTTGATTGTTGCTTGATCCAAAGGATTTGTGCACAGCAACTACCTAATGAAACATATTCAGCCTCTGCTGTAGATAGTGCTACTGAGTTTTGCTTCTTGTTGGACCAAGACACAAGCATCTTTCCTAAAAATTGGTATGTTCCACTAGTGCTTTTCCTATCAGTTCTGCTGCCAACAAAGTCAGCATTTGAATATCCAACTAAGTTAAGAGTTGAGTTTCTAGAGTACCATATTTCTAGTTCTTGAGTATCTATGACGTATCTAAAGATTCTCTTGACAGCTGTTAGGTGTGATTCCTTAGGCTGTGACTGAAATCTAGCACATAGGCACACACAAAACTGAATATCTAGTCTACTTGCTGTTCAGTAAAGAAATGAGCCGATCATACCTCTACAGAGCTTTTGATCTACATTTTTTCTTTTTTCATCTATGTCAAGTTTGGTAGATGTACTCATTGGTGTGAAAATTGATTTCAGTTTCAGCATATCAAATTTCTTGAGCATATCATGAGTATATCTTTCTTGATTGATGAAGATTCCTTCTTCACTTTGCTTAATTTGAAGACCAAAGAAGTACTTCAACTCTCCCATCATGCTCATCTCAAATTCACCCTGCATTTCCTTTGCAAAGTTCTTGCATAAAGCTTCATTAGTTGCACCAAATACAATATCATCTACATATATTTGCACAACAATTAAATCATTTAGATATCTCTTAATGAACAATGTAGTATCGATTCTGCCTCTATCATATCCTTTTTCAACTAGAAATTTTGAAAGCCTCTCATACCAAGCTCTAAGAGCTTGTTTCAATCCATACAATGCTTTGTGAAGCTTAAAGACATGATTAAATTTTTCATAATATTCAAAACTAGGTGGTTGTTCTACAAAAACTTCCTCTTGAATTAGTCCATTCAAGAATGCACTTTTTACATCCATTTGGTGCAACTTAAAATTCATGAAGCATGCAAAAGCTAGCAACAACCTTATGGTTTCAATTCTAGTTATGGGAGCAAAGGTTTCATCATAATCTATTCCTTCTTCTTGATTGTATCCTTTTGCTACCAGCCTAGCTTTGTTTCTAACTATATTTTCTTACTCATCTACTTTATTTCTAAATACCCATTTAGTACCAACAGTAGGATGATTTGAAAGTCTAGGTACCAATGACCATACATGATTTCTAGTGAATTGATCAAGTTCTTCTTGCATGGCCATTATCCAACTTTCCTCATTTTCAGCTTTTTCAAAATTTTTAGGTTCAATTTAAGATATAAAAGCTAAAAACTCACAAGTTTCTCTAGTTGCTTTCCTAGTTCTAACTCTTTGTGAAATGTCACCTATTATTTGGTCTTGTGGGTGATCTCTTACAAATCTCCAACTCCTTGGTAGATCATCATGCTGATTTTCTGCTTTTTGCAGATTTTCAAGAAATGGAGTTTCATTTTCTCTTCTAAATGAGCTTTCTTCATTATTTTTATTGTTCTCTAAGCGCATTTCCTCCACCTGTTTTTTTAGAATTTCTATATCATCATCATCATCATGAACTTCTTTTTGTAATGCATTTGACTCATCAAAAACTACATGGACTGATTCTTCAACGATTAGGGTCC